>NW_008602346.1:0-23356 GCF_000691845.1 Merops nubicus | reverse complement strand
CTTTTGGAATATAATAGAGAGGGGTTCCTCACCATCAAATTCTGTTTCCTCAAAGTCACGTTTACTGTTTCAAACTTTGCTGAAACACTATCTATAATGCTAAAAACACTATCAAAAAAATATCTTGTTACTTCCATCTTGTGAGTGAAGTGCATAACTTGTATTCCTGCAGCAAGGTCACACTTTGCATCTCTGGCAAATCCATTTTTCTTGTTGCAGAACAAGTATGTCTTTTTTAGCCAAAATTAAGACATGAACAAAACTACCCTGTGGCGAAGATTCTTCACCTGGGCAAATGCAAGAAATCATCAGTGCGAGAGCCTTTTATGAAAAGATTTCTGTATGGCTCTTCCTGCAGGGATTTCTGATCATTGCTTTATTGCATTGTTTGATTCTATGGCATAAGAGAAGACTATATGAAAGGTTATTAAAAAGCAGCTGAACAACATGAGATGACCCAACCGTTATCCTTCCTCTGCTTTCTTCATACCGTTGTATCCACTGATCACTTACTCTGCACTGAATAAGATCTATATTATTATTAAGGATTGTTCTCAAGGAGCATTGTGTGCAACACCTAGGACAGCAAATAAAATGTACCCCTAAACCTGGGTGGTAGGCCCTCCCTGTACAGATATTACATGCTCTCAGTTATTTGAGACAGTAATAACTGCCCAAAATAACTGCAGTCAGGCTAGACTGTCCCATCCTTACTGTGTTACTTTCTTATCTTCTACTATTGGCATATCACCTGCCCACATGAAGGAATTCCTGCTTCATTAAATGTTAATTACATTTTTTCTTAGTGCTCTATAGGAATGTTGTGAACTATGCATTAACATCTGCAAAGTGCTTGGGAATTTTGGACAGGAGATGCAAAGTAATTTATTGTGTGCCACATTATAACCTCTCTAGGCATATTGATAGCATAGGGAAAGGGGGGTGAACACTGGATTTACTCGCCTTAAAACTTTTGTCACAGAAATTATGAATATCAAGTAACTTGAGTTTTAAGTAGGAATTTAGATGAATTACAGCTGAAGTGTATTCAGGTCATCAACCTGAATGAAGTACACTCCTAAAATGCTCTGTCACAGGACAGGAACACATGCAAATACATCAAAATAGCAACTGCAATAAATAATATGCAATCTAATAATCTCAAAACTGCCAGCTTGTCTTAGATAATTTTGTTTTCAATTATCTCTCTACATTCATTATGACTTCCTTCCCCTGCCAGAACCTTGTTTTTAACATAAGGTGGACAGCAATACTAAACAGCATTTGTGCAACTAACACTTACCTTTATACTCATTTTACCTCTGACTGAACTGCAGAGGTTGTTCATGCTGCAGGGTAAATGTGCACAAAATGGTCACTGAGCAGTTTGGGTTTCAGAAGATCCAATTCACTCTAGCAACATTAAACTATCTTTGAACTTTTGAAAACCTAATTTTCTTTTTGATCTATATACTCAATATAGGTGTAAAAGGAAAAACAACGACATTTGCTGCACTGCATTTCATGATAACCCACATGCAGATTGTTTGCTGGGCTACAAAAACTCTGTTCTTCTCATGAATCAAAAAGAAACATTAGTTATATACTACTCAGAAGGAAAAACAACAGTGACAATGGACATAACTGTTACTGGTGTTTCAACCTGTAATTATTTCCTCCAGGGACTTAAATCACTCTGCTCTTACCTTGAGATTCTGGAGTCAAATTCTTCCTCTGCCATCTTCTGTATTTGACCATTAATTTTCTGGGATATTAAAACAATGAGCATCATTGGTGCCACAACTATCTATTATCAGCAATCTCTGGATCAACTGGAAGTTTTCTCTAACATACAATATTTTTCTATAAACCTAGCAACAATGGATTTACTGAGATAACTATCAGCTTCTCAGCAAATAAGCTGTATCTTCTCAAATATTTGTGCAGTATGTACTCAAACAGAACCTTGATTCAAATATAAAAAGTGTTTAGGTAGGAGAAGAAGGGGGTGGTTTCTTGAATTAGAATATCCTAGCCAGGAGATACTCATGAAAGTGGAATCTTAATATTTACTTAGGCTTTCAGCAACACTGATTTGCACTACAATTTATTAACTTTTCAAATATTGCACAATGTACCTGGATACTAAAACATTACCCACAAGAAATTTACCAGAAATGGAATATATCAGAAGAGCACCTATTTTAAGTATACATCTGGGCTTGATTATGGTTTACCTGAAGTCAAGTATAAAAATATTCATTTCCACACTAATAAGTAGGATTTTTTTTTTTATCCTTATATACAAGAGGTCTGGGAAAAGGAAAGAGTTGTTACAGATCTCAGGTGCTACTCTAAACAAGCCCAGGACCAGAAATGTCTGTTGGCAGCACCTGAAAATGCTGTTTCAGTGACAGCATCGTCACTAATCCAGCAGCTGGAGTGCCTTTAGCTACAGGTCCTCCAGGTATTCTGCTGAAACACTAGGATCCCCTGGCACTGTCTCCAAAAATGGAAGGGTCAAGACAAGGCAGCCAATTCTACCAAATTCAGACAAGTATCTGCAAAATCCTCCATGAGCCAAGATCAAAGGGAGACACTCTACACACGTGCACAAGAACACCACACTGCAGTCATCTGTTGGCACCTTTTATCTGAGTGTATAGCAGTCATGGTAGATGGCTTCTCTTTTCAGTTGTTCATAGTGTCCAAAACTGTATTCACTGCTTACTCTACATACAGTAGTTCCTGTATACTTTACATGTTTGTTCTACACTGTCTGGAAAGTCCTAACAAGGCATAACTCACAAAACAATTCATGGTACAGCTCAAAAAAAAAAAAAAAAAAAAAAATTTACTAGCAAGCCTTCTCCCTGCTCACTTTGTGTGTAGAATCATTTCTATTGTAATAAATTCAGTTCTGAAAACTTGAATCTAGACAAAGATTCCAAAAAAACCCAAACAATATTTACACAAAAAAATTTGCCCATTTTTATATAACATGAGGCCCAGAAACATGCTTGGAGAAACTACAGTTGAGTGAGAGGGCACATGAAAGGGCAAAATGTGTCAGGTACCACAGAGCTGAAAGTCTTTCAAAATGGAAACACAGGTCTGGCATGCTGCCTTAGAAAAGCTAGAACAGGTCTTGCAGTAAGAATCATACAGTGGTTTTCTTCAGCACACTTACAGAGCCTATTGCTTCCATGCACAAGAGCACACTCAACACCACATGGATATGCAATAGATATGCTTTCTGTCTGGCCCTAAGACCAGCTTAGCATGTATGGATAAGTAGACTCCATACAGCTTCATCAGACACCTCAGAATATTCTTCCCTTACAACCCTGCTGTGAATTTCCAGAGCTATGAGGATCCTTTGCTCTGGGATCTAAGTGACATTGTGACTCAAGTGAACAAAGCTAGTACAAGCAGGAGAGAAACAGCAGACTGAATCAGGCAAGGGTGCTAAGGAACAATAAGACTGATAACAACCACTTCCCTCTGATAAAAATGCATCACCACACAATCTGTTTTCTGTCTCAGTCCTGTTCTCTCCCTCCCTCACCATGCTTTACCTGGAAACTAAAAATATCAGCATGTTCTCAGAGAGCAGTGTATGCACCTCTTAGCACTCCAGAAATCACACAACAGTTGCTGTTGGAAGGGATATCTGGACATAGTCTACTCCAGCGCCCCAACTATAGATAGTTGCCCAGGACCTTGTCCAGTTAGATTTTTAGTATCTCCCAGGATGGAGACTCCTGTGAGCAACCTGATCCAGTGTATGACAAGCCACAGTAAAGACTTCCCTTACATTCAAATGGTTCCTGTATTTCATTCTGCACCCATTGCCTGTTGTCCTTTCACTGAATAACAGCCCTTGCTTTACTGCCTCCCCACACACTCCCATCAGGAGTACACAATAAGATCCTCCCTGAGCTTTCTCTTCTCCAGGCTGACGAGTCCCTCCTTTCAGACTCTTCACCTGCTATAAGGCTGATGGATATACATACAGATATGCAGACATAGTGTGCTATTGACATTCTAGGGCTTCTGGTATAGAAACTTAGGCTCTGCATCGTCTAAGTTTCTAGCCAAATCCCACCTGACCTTATTTTTCTTGTTAATGATATTTACAGCTGGGAACCATAGTGGAACATTCAAAGTGAATGCACAGCAGCAGCACTGCAGAGTGTTCTAGCATAAAATTGTACCCCTGAAGATCCTTAGCTTCTCTGTGAATGATGATGCTGGAGAAACTATTCTCTGCAGAGGACTTGCAATATATTGTAGGTTGCCATGTTTATAATACACCTTAAAGATTTCATATCATAGCATTGTCAAGGGTAAACTTGTACAAATGGCAGGAAGGACTTGAGAACCCTAAAGTAATGGGAAACACTGAAAACAATGACAGAACCTTAAGAGAATGTATTAGAGTGAAAACTTCACAGCAGTGAAGAGCTTGTGCCCTGAAACAGAGCATTATTTCTCTGCTTGCAAATACACTTGGTCCTGAAGACAAACTTTTACTCATGTTATTGCTTTTGAGGTTTGCAAGTGTTTTAGCCAGAATTCCCTGTAGTAACTGATCTCTCCAGTGCTACTGCATTCCCAGAATCAAGTCAAATCCAATAACTGTTCAACTTCCACATACAATATTTGTTTCTAACATTTCTGAACAATTTTCATTATTACTACTGAAGATACAAGGATCAGACAGCCATTGTACTGAATACTTAGGGTGTTGTGTTTTTTTTTTCCTATAAAGCTGTAGGAAATTGTGTGACAAAAGGACAGTAACTTTACATTGCCATTCTGACCACAGATCTTAAGTGGTCAGCACCTAATAAACATGCAATCACATCAGGTCTTTGCAGGAGAATGCAAGTGAGAAATACGAGTGTGGGCCAGGCTCACAGATCCAGCCCTTGTGTTACCTAACCTGTGGGCAGCATCAGAGTTACTGGAGGAGTTAATACACAGTTGCAGTAACTGCCAAGCAAGCCTATATAATCAAGGAAGCCATTTAACTTGTTAAAAGTGAGGAACATTCCACACCAAAGTGCTGTCTTTCATTTATGCCCAAAGAAAGCTTTCTAATAGCAATGTTTAAAATACTTTTCTTTGGAGCCCGTTGTACCAACCTTTTCATCCTCTTGCAAAGCCCACCAAGAGACCAAAGCTATAATTTCTTCTGCTTGCAAGTGCTCCGTGGGTTTAGCTGACCTTTAGAAATTACATTCTTTTCCCTCACCACCTCCTATAAAACAGCTGCCTTTTCAGGGCACACCCTATGGCCCAAGACCCCTTGGTACCATGGGAGAGTGACAGGCAGACACATCCTGCAGTCCCAAAGACCACATAGGATCTCTGGAACACTACCTCACTTACTTGGTGAGGTAGTGGCAAGCACATGAGAAAACATTACTGGACACGCAGAGCAAAGAGCAGACCGAGCCCCTGACACGTAATCCTGTCACTGATTGCCCTGCCCTTTCCCTGACCAGCAGGGCACTCTCTGGCAGAGAGAGCCTGCAGGCCAGACTCCTTCTCCCTAATACCTGTTCTTAGCCCTGTGTGGAGCCTCAGGGAAATCACAGGAACCAGCTATTACAAATGTCCCCCTCACACATCAGCCTGTCTTGTGCATTCACTTGAGGCAGCCTTTGAATTTAAAGGGGTTACTTAAAATTTTGACAGTCAAGCTCTTGTTAGACCAAAGCATTTGCTGTGTACCATGCATGGATGGATCTGTACAAAAAGCAACTACCAAGGGCTTTTACAGTATCATGGGCTCTACCCCCACATGCTCACAGAAGAAAGCACACTCACCATGAAGAAATAAGTTCACTTGGGACAATAACCACGAGTCAGCTCAGAAGAGGTCTGAGTGACTTACCATGACAGAGAGTTGAGATGAGCAATGCTTACCTGATCCCAGCGGATGACCTGACACAACGGAAGCAGGAATCTCTCCATCATCCCCATGGATGTGATCCTGCATTTGACACCTTTATGACCCTGAACATGTAAACACACATCTCCTCATATGGACTAACTCTAATTTGCATGGAGTCTCTTGTTTATTTGGCTTCTCTGCAAGTCAGGCAGATAAGTAGCCTTCTCTCTGGTATTCACCTCCCAAAAGCTACACATTGTCTCTCAGTTTACCAGACTGAGAAATTGGAATTTCCTTTCCTTCAATTTCCTTCTGAAATATTTAAGAGCTTTAAATTACATAGAAGTCTACAGGATCCCTAAATTACAAAGTTATCCTACAAATGCAGCGTAAAACTGACTTAAATTTTCCAAATAATTAACAGCACTAATTGCTGACCCTGCCAGTCAACAGAGGAGTCAGCAAAGCCTGGCATAAAGTGAGGTCACAAGAAGCAGAGAACTCCAGTTTCACAGAACAGTGGAAGAAGGAAGTTCCAGGAGCTAAATCAGAGACCAGCTCTGCAGCCCATGAAGTACTGGAGCTCTTGCTACACTTAATATTAACCACATAATTTGCAGTTCAAAGTTTTTACAAGTATCAGAGTACTGGATATCCCATTCAAGTCAGCTGTATTTTAGCAGAGACTGCTTGTGACATGAAAAGCAAACAGCTCCTATTCTACTGGAGGTACTTCAGAAATGATGGGCATGGCAGTGGTGTCCTCAACTCACAAGTAGAAAGGGGGGCAACAAGCTGTAAGTGTTCAAGAGTTTCATTCCCATCTCTTTATTCCTTAATGTTGATAATTTTAAGATCCACATTGTCGACAACCTGAATGTTTCAGCAAACTCCACTATGAACGTTGGTTTTAATCATTTCCTCCAACAGATGAAAAACTATTTTTACTATCTGACATTCAAAGCCAACAGGCAACAAGACTAAGATGAACAGTGCCTCTTCAGGGTGATATGTGGGAGAGAGATGTGCTAAAGTAATACGTGGGTTGGTTTTTTTTAGAAACCTGCTGAGCCACTGTCCAAGAGCACAAAGAACTTGGGACTGAGGGAGGTGCTGTTTGCTCAGCTGTGGAGTTGTAGTCTGTGTGCTTTGGGGATCCAGAGACATAATGCATAGGCTGTACTGTAGCAGCAGCGATATAATGAACTTTCAAAAGCAAAACAGTTTCCTCAATGATTATAAGATGATCTCCCCTGCATTATTATAACAACTTAATGCACACATAACACTACTGAGTTGCAGGCTGATATTGTCCAGATCATTTGAAATTCAGAAGAAAAACTGTTTGAGCATAATGGAAAAATTAAGACAGCCAATTCCCACACCCCCTTCTCCCAGCTGTACTGCTGATAGGGAGACAGGGAAAATGCCAAATTTCATCAGTATTAGATTGATTTTTTTTTTTAGTTATTCCAAACACTATTAACTCATCATCCTTTCACAAAGTTAGCTACAGCCAATATTTTCATTAAGGAAAATTCCCACACTCTTCAGAGTCTGACATTGTCTGGATGCACAAAAAAAGATGAAAGAATAACTAAGACTAAACAATCTCCAAAGTCTGTCACTATGAAAGTTTTCAGCTAAAGTTCTTCTCAGAAAACCACAGTTTATACAGTCCCCCTCTCCCAGTTAAAAATCTTTGAGTAGGAAAGATATATACTTACTATATATGACATTAGGAATTTGTCTGTGCATGATCTTAGGCTTCAACTCCACAGTCCTAATTAGAGTCAAGCAGTATATTCAATGACAGTTAATACTGATACTTTAACATACTGTTTTGATATTAGCAGCACCAAATATCACCTTAACAGCACAGGTTGTATTTAGCACATGCTATCCTGGGCGTATGATTTCAGTGGATTCTAACCAATATGTGATCTTCCTTTAATATCACAATTCCAGAAAGCTTATTACAATACCTCTATTTCTGGTTTTAGATAAAAAAGTCAGTAACAACAGGTAATGATTTTAAACCACATTAGTATGTTTTGCTAGACATAAGACCTTAAAAGGTCTTAAATTTGGATTCCAAACTTGATGCAGTCATCTGCAGAACATGTGGATTCTAAGACTTTGCTTTTGGCCCAGCTTTAACTGATACAGCTGATCCTGCTAGTTTCTTTAAAGAGAAAACATATGGAAAGTTAAATTAACATAACAGTGAGGTACAGTAAAACTAGACTAAAACTCCAACAACACTTTAATGGACTGTCACATGTATAACTATAACGAACCAAAAATGTCATTATGATGGCATAATGATAATGATAATCTGAACTATCTTAATTTATACCATAGCACAATGTCTGGTTCATTAGATGTTACTAAGCTAATAAATTTGGTACAAATCAAAAAGGTGCTCTTGAGAATGCTTAAATGGCTTCTAAATTTTACTAAAGAGTTTGGGAATGAAACTTAATATCATGGAACCCATTTTCAAACACAACCAAGCTCTTGTCTAGACATATCAAAATGAATAATTTTTCAGTTTGTGTTGGACACAAACTGCTTTTCTCCTAACAAACTTCCGCCCCGCTTCTGACACAACAGATGTTTGTTTGTTTGGCAGATGCTTTGCAAACAATACAGACATTTACGTACACATTACAAAATAAAAATCAACGTGCAGTACAGAATCACCTCATGCTACCATAGGGACAGAAACCTTAGGACCTATTAATTACCAGCAAAATAATTCCAACAGCCCCACATGTATGAAATCTTATTCTAGCACTGAAGTTTAGGTGCAGCCATCTTTACACAATTAAAATCCCTATAAAGAAATTACAAAGAGCATTAATGATTGTAACACTTCACTAATTAGTAGTAAATAGAGGAGAATTAGCCAGACCAAGCAACTCAGTAGAGCTGCTGGCGCTCACAGCATACTAATATGCTGCTAGTTAAGACCATCAGCATTCTTTTAATGACTACATTGGCTTACTTAAGATTTAATTTTGATTTTTCCTATTCAGAACACATACCAGAAAAAAGGCTATGCAAAAAGAAAAATAAAGCTATTCCATTCACATTTGTGAAGATAAACTCAGCAATTTAGATTCCAGTTCATTCTGCTTTCCAAATTAGGATGTGAATGTGAGAGGAAGAAAGGAAACGCAAGTGAATATGTGCACACATTCACATACACAGTCACATCTCTATTTTTGGGTAGGAATGGAGTTGTTTCTAGGAATTCTTATTTGCTTGCAGACGCTGACCCCAGCTCACTTCCAAGACCTGAGGTCCTGGTTCAGACCTCATTTGTGCTGAATGGTAATCATCCTTTAGCATGCGTATTCATGAGGAAATTAAATTCTTCTCTGCAAGCATCATAGTTTGAAAGTATCCTCCTAGCCACAAGACCCAGCCATCAGAACCACAACATTGCAGACGTTTTGCAGCCATTTCTTCTGCTCACATTCCAAATCTCCCACAGCTAGGGTTGAAGGCACCACCATGCATGAAGGTAAGAAGAAAACCAATGACAATAACACTGCAAAACTCACATCAGGATCCACTCTAGAGTTTCTCCTAACTTAGAACAGTATCCAGTTTGCACCAGTTTAGAGATTAAACTAACAAAGAATCCAGAAACACAATGCTAATCAAAACACAGATTTTTACCTCCTTTTATGTTGAGTTTCATAATATTTGGTTTAAAAGAGAAAAAAAGCATGCACTTTTCCTGGCTGGTTGTGTTGCAGCTGCATTTCCTATAAAGCTGAACACCAGTTCCTGCTCATCTGGAACACCAGCACTCTGGTAGTGTGTGACCCTAAAAGAGACAGCCTGACTATCTTAGCAGGAATTAAGTAATACATGACAGAACTGTTGTTGGGTTTTGGTGTTATTGTTGTTGTCATTTGAACCACTGTACATATAAATGTAGAATGCTGTTTGGCCAAGCTGGCTTCTCCAACTGATTTTAAATAATCATAGAATTGTAAATATAATTGTACTGGAATAGTCAAGAGGACCCTTTAATAGAAGAAACTCATTTGTGCTTAGCAGTGGGCAAGGACAATACTCATTCTGAAGTGTCTGCAGTCAAAGTCATGTAAAGCCTATATAGATGACTACATGGTAGATAACTATAGGGACACCAGACCCAGAAGAATGTAAGATTCCTGCATAATCTGGTACCTCTGAAGTCAGAGTTGTGTCTTCAGGAGTTTGAGAAGTATGTATTTTGAGAACAAATCCTCAGAGGACTGGAGTGCTTCAGTGTTCGTAAGACTTCCGCCTCATGAAGTGTAAAGTTACAGAATAGATCGGTGAATCACTAGTTTAGATGCATATCTCCAAAAGCAAAATGACAACTATTTCTACTATATCACTGCATTTTTAAAAACCAAAATACATTCAGTGGATCCTCCCAGCTGCTTTCTTCTCTGCTTGGGCCGCTTCAAATACAACAGAGCTTCTGAACAAGTTGTGCATTTAACAGTAAATACCCGCCAGAGCTGTTGAATTAAGATTCAGGAATTGTCAAATATAACCTCGTGAGAATATACCTAGAGGCAGAAAAGCGAGATGAGAAACAAAACTATCTCAATTTTTCTTGCTGGAAATATTTAAAACAGATATTTTTTCTAATATTTTGACACATATTAAAATTGAGCAAAGAAATGGCTTTAAACAGTACAGAAACTTCAGTTTCACATAGATACATATAGTTTATCCACCCTTAATTAACCTTCTCTTTCCCACTTTCATTCCCCTTCAGACTGAATGTTGTCAGGAGCAAGTTTTCAATTGAGTATAACAGAGTTGCATCTGAACTTATCCTGATACCAAGTAATCAGTCCTTCCTACAGAGCAAACTGAAACAATTATCAATTTACTGTAATCAACCAATGACCTCATACTGCTACAGAAACTGCAAGCAGCTCAGTATCATGTCACTCTTCAGTGTGGAAAAATAATTAAAATATCCATGTGGAGCTCATGGGAATCCACCTCCACATGAGCTAACCAGGTCTTTGCCATTTAGAGCAGTTTGCTCAGAGACATGGGATTCCAGCTCTTAACCTGTCTTGCTAAAGACAGCACAAAGAGTTAATTTCTCCTAACAATATGACAAAAGGAGGGAGTTGATTGCTACATGCACAGCTGCTGAAGTTCTTGCACAATGCCTCGATTTTCGTACCAGGCAAGAAACACAACTGTATCTACACATGTTCTATGTACAATGTCAGTACCCCTTCCCAAAGGGATTCTTTTGGGAAAGAGAAATTCTCCCCAAAGAGAGAAGCTTTCTAGAATCTGACTTCCTTTATCTCCTAAAAAGAAAATGTAAGAAAAATTCTTCAGTAATTACGTTTTTTCCAGGGGAATTATCCAGTGATAGAAGCATCTGAGGAGTGTAATCCCTCCCCATGTAGTATTCCTTGAGGGACTGAAATCCAAAGACAAGTGTGCCTGGGAGGGAAAGTTAAGGGAGGAGAACATAAATAAAGGCATTAAGAAGGACAAGTGTTCTGTTAGTAAACAGATTTATGATGAAAGTGGGATTATGATGATTAAAGAAAATTTTAAATAACTTCAAAACAAGAAGACAATCTCTCCATGTTACAAGAAGCAAAAATAAACAAAACTTTCCTGGCAGAAAATGCTTCACCTCCACTGGGCCCCTTAGATGGTAAATCCCTCAGAAATCCCATTCCTTTGTTTGGATTTCATGTACTTGTCAAGTGAGGACAAGCGCTCTGCACATCTTTGTGGTTTGCCCATATTTCCCTTTTATCTTAGGGAGTTTCACATTTATTTTAAGCTGGTGGGGAAGCAGAGTCTGGTTTATGTCACTGCCTGCTTGGCAAAGCCATTGAAAGTCCTGCACACTGACACAAACTGCTGATCTTCCCTGTATTAGGCAAAAAATGTTTCACAGAGATCAAGATTTTCACTACATAAAGCAGCAAGTTTGTGTGCACCTAAGATGAGAAAATACCATTCCAGTGACTAAAACAAGTTTTCTGTTACGGTTACATTTTGTTTTAAATTAAGCCCATATATCTACTTAATTTACTCAGAGCACCAAGATTTCTCTCCTAATGTACAGAACCTCTCTGCCTCCACTAAGCCCTATGAAATACCAGCTCCACCCTTCAGACAGGCTTGACAACAACCACATGGAAGATGCTCTTGGAGTCTTCCTCCTTCCCTGCCCAGCCACAACAAAGGCCAAAGCCGGACCAAACCAACTCAGGGAACCTTTCATCCTCTTGAAAAAACCAGCTGCCCGGAGGAATGTGCAAGGTGCAGTGGCATCCATGCACATGTGTTGGTATTTGTGAACCAGACTGCAGGCTGTCAACCTATTGGGTTGCCCAGGCTTGTCATTACACCTTCATCAGAGGACTGGTGGTTTGGTTCAGACACGAAAATTCTGCGAGTGTTTTGTGCTGCAAAACTGTCTGACACCTCAAGTTGTGCTGGTAAACTAAACTGGTTTATGCTGGTTTAAACAAATATATTACTTCACCTGTTTTTATCATGGATACTGTCTCTTGAAGAAGCCACCAGCTCCCCCTCCATTATAATTCCAACACTAGAATAATATTTGCCATAGAATTATTAGACAACAGTAAAAATTCATTCCTCCCAGGTCTCCACATGTTGATAAGCTATTTAACCAGTCAACTATTTTTAGCTCTGCCAAGCAATCAGGATGCTGTTCACAAAACACTTCACCTTAAAATACAATTGCTTTCCTCAGATGACATTGTCAGGCTCTGTTCTTTCACCTTTAATGTGAAACTTCAAATAAAAAAGATAAAGTGGTTTATTGAGAAAGCAAAGATCATTCTTAATGGTAGAAAAAAATGAATGTATAATAGCCTAAATTTTACTTTAATGATACCAAGTGGTTATTATCACTCTGTGAAAAGATGTTAACACCTAATAGGTATAAAAGATAACAGAGAGGGGCCAAGTTAGTCAAGAGAAATGAAAGGAGCAGCATTGTCTGTCACTGGGCATTTTTGAGGAGGCCTTGGAAGAAGCCCTTTTTGTGGTTACAACCTCCAAAGCACATGAGAGCTTCAGATGATTTAAGGGTCATGTCTTCAGTGTCTACACTGGTTGCAAGAAGCCTTCTGCGTTCAGAGTCAATGGACAGTCCACAGCCTCAGAGGAGGTCTCACACTCAATAAAGCCCAGCCTTAACAGCACTATCTCTAACACCAAGCCATTTACATTTTTTTCCCTCCCAGACTCTTAGCTGCTAGTATGTTTCCCTTCTCTCCTCCGCTCTTGATCCCTCAGATCCTACACTTGCTATCTCCCACACACAAATGCACTTTCACTCTCTCTCAGGCTCAAAAAGTCCTTTTAAAACAAAAGGTTTTGCTCAAGCTGTCCACTCTCCTTAATCTCCATGAGTCTGAGCACTTTGATCTTCTCAGGTTTAGAATGAATGAAACAATCTGAGGTTTCAAGAGATTTGCAGACAAGTCTGATTTCTGCTCTGATCCCTGGGATGTTTATATAAACCCAGAGACACATGCCATTTAAAAGTAGAGATACTTTTGGTGTTACAGAGCACCCCCGAGAGAAACCCTGGCTCTGCTATACATAGTGACAAGTTCCTTTATGGAGCAGAATAAAAAAAACAAATACAATAAAATACCAAGTAATCAATGCCTATAAAGACAGTAGCTGAAAAATTGAGCAATAAACCATGTTCCATTTGCATTACCAAAAACCAGAATGAGAACAATTAACCTTGAGAAGTGACAAGAGAAATCTTTGCTGTATCACAAATCATCTTCATCCTCAGCACATTTTTTGACTGTCACAGTCACATTTGCAGAAAGGATTAATCTTTATCTGAAACTGTAATTGAATGCCAGTTGTTTCCTTGGTGACATTTAAAAATCTATTGCTGTGCTTTGCTGTCAACACTTTATAATACAATATAGTGCCTCATGGAAAAAGTCAGAGCACAGCTTGGGAAATAGTTCCTATGACAACTGTATGAACTGAGACGGCAGCAAAGATCCCAAAATGTCAAACGGACAGTAGAATGCAGGTAAAGAAAATCCAGGCTGAAGTCAGTGCAGTTCCTACAGGTGTACTGAGCCGCAGCTCTTAACCTGACTCTAGCCATTTCTGTAATTAAACAAAGTCTCTAATTCTCTAGGTACTCTAATTTTCCCTGAAACTGCCAAGAACTTTGAAATTTATAATGCAATCAATCCAACTGATTTCAGCAGACCTCTGTTGGGACTAATCATTAAGAATGAGGGAGGAAGAACCACGCTTCCTGTGAATACTGTTTGTTGTACTTCAGATAAGAGCAGAGGATTTAACTATCAGTTAAAATACAGGATTCCCATTCTGCTTATGGCAGCACATCTATTTGTTTTTCAGATACTGGAATGAAGCAGCACTGGAATCACATTCATTCATCCTTTGTATTCACAGATTTATTGTTCATCAGTCACCCAGAAACAAACCTGTTTCATTGTCACTGGCCCACAGCTCTCAGTCTAAATGAGAAAGGTGGAAGCCAAAGGAGTCTGCCAAAGCTGTGCCTCCAAACTGCAGCCTGCTCGCTGCCCAAGTGGCCCCTGCCTCCTTTTTCCTGAAGGAGACAGACGTCTCCCAAGCAGGTGTGGAGTCAGTGCCATCCTGACCCATGGCTGATGCACTCCATGCAGGGCACACGGTCTGCACAGGTCCACACTACACTGTAGATCTGCAGAGCTGGGAGAAAACCTTGACTGAAGCTGAGGATTGCTGAGGGAATCCCCTCACTCAATTCTTTCTTCAGGACTGCCTACCTCCAGCTCTTCTTCCTCCATCCCTGCCTTTTCCTTTCTCTTCCTTTAAGTTTGTTTGGACATTCCAGCCTCTTCCAGGCTTTTTCGCTTCCTCCTGATTGCCTCAAACTCCTCCCCAGCACACAGGCATCAGATGCTTACAGAACAGACCATCTGAGTCTGGAATACAGAAGCTTCTGGACCATCGGCCCTTAAAGCAGGGAATTAATTCTTTTGTTGTAAAACTAAATCTGAGCATCAGGATTTTTTTTGTAAACTCTCCAAAAACTAGCTTCCTATGGCCTCCATCCAGTTTCCAGCATGTGAAAGCCGCACATGCCTTCTGAAGTACAGATATAGGACAGCTACGAAGTCCTACATTCACTTCCAGGAAACAAAAACCAGTTTGGCACACTCTGAAGGCAAGACTGATCTTTTCAGCTACTCTTTCATTATCAGCAGGAGCCATCTAGTGAAAAAGTTGAATTAGAAACTTAGATTACTTATTTTATTAAAGAGCATTTTCCACTTGCAAAAGGGTGATGGAGCATATTACCTCATGAATCACACTCAAGTAGAGATATGGATTCCCAAAGTCTGAGCCTCAAACACGAAATTGCTCAGTAAGAAGTCTTTTAAACTTAAGAACCATGCTCCCCACATATTTATAAAGGGAAGCCCGACAGCTGTTGATATTGCAGTAGTGACTTGGTTCAGATGCTAATAAGCCCTTCTTTGACAAAATCAGGAGAAAGCTGCCTCCTTTGAATACAGTTCTGTTGACAGTGTGGGAAAAAGGCATGTGCCTCAAAGAAAATGAAACAAGAACTGTGAATTTTCAGCCCACAGAGATGTGAGAATTTGTGCCACATTTTCATTTAACTTCAGCCTGAGAGAGGACAAAAACATAAGCAAAATTGACAATAAAAACATGCCTAAGACAAACAAGGTGAATGAAGAGATTACATTCTTGCCCTCCAATAGAGTTCTTTTTACCTTAAATCCACCCCAAATAAAGACAATCTTGCCACTGGAGACCACAAAATAAAGGTTATTTGCATATAGAATAGGCTCACAGAAAATTAAACTGCTATGGAAAAGCAGAGCTTATTATGTGAGAAATGTGATAAGCTAAAACATACAAAAAATCCTCCTTGAGATCTGAGCAACATGAGCTAAAAATACTTCTATTGCATGTCATTTACAAATTCAAAGGGTTGTTTAGGCTGTGTTTAGACTGTGATCAAACAGCACAATACATTTTTTCCACTTAAGATTAAAGATAGTGATGGATTTTAGGTGTTCTGATTGCTTTACTCACTTCATTTTTATTTCTATTTTTAATTTGCACTCAATGTTCCTTCCACCCTTGCTGAAAGCGAACAGCAGTGTTGGGAGGGGACCAAGGGAATGTATGGTTATTGCACACATTGGCTACTCTTCCTGACAAAGGGCAAAGGACTTGGAGCAGGAGCTATTGCACAATGGCAGCCTGAAGAACGCAGCCCTGATTTACACAAAATAAAGGGTTGAAGACACTGTGCTCCCAGCCTTTTTTTTTTTTTGTTCATGTAGACGCTTGCATCTGGGCTCTTCAGGTGCAAACACTAAGTAAGACAATTAGCCACCTGAACACACCTTTCCAGTACTCTAAAGTGTATTTAAATCCCACAGGTATCTCATGCCAAAGAGGTTTCTACCAAACATCCAAAACCTCCTGAGAGTCCAAGGCACTCAGCACTCTGTTGGTGTTATACCACACGAGGCAGCATCACCCTCTGGAAGCCCAGCCTTGGGATAGGTGAAAGCCAGCACAAGGGCATGTGTCCTGGAGCTGCACATCAGAAATGCTGTGCAGGTGCAAGGGCAGGTGAATTGAGAGTCTCAGCACAACTCTTCAGACAACTTCCTTCTAACCACAAAGAAGAGTTCAGTGCTGTGATGAAAGATTCTTGAACATAAATTACCATCATTTTTTCTGTTATGTAACATGATTTATCCAAAGCATGCACTGGGCTCATTCCAGTTTCCACAGAAGTCAATAGAATTAGAAGTGTTCAGAACCTCTGAAAAATCAGGCCGTGCTTATTCATTGGTATAATTTATGATACCCAAATTAGAACATTCTGTCCTTAAGCTACCAGTGCAGAAAAGCATGGCTTCTTACTCCTTTCCTTAGTATCCTTTCAAGGATACTAATGGAATGATACTGAAATTTACCCCCAGATCTTCAGTGAAATGCCTAGAACTGATCAAACTTTAAAGAAACCACAAAACTGAAGATCTGAAATACTGACTCCAGATATATCTTTTGCCCATCCACTAGATCAAATCAGTTCCAAAATCTTTGCCCGCGTGAGCTCTTACTTCCATGAGGCTTCACAATGGAGTAACATAAATGTTCCAATACAAGCACATTTCAAGTTATGCATGAAGTAAAGCCATCATCTAGCAAGGACATCTGGAAAGCCAAACCAGAAAGCCATAAGAGTTTAAGCAACACGGTAGGAAAATCTTCCTTAGTGACAGCTCTGCTCATCCTAGTGGTCATTGCCTCAACGAAGTACAATTTACCAATCCCTCTTTATATGCCTTTATTCCTTATGGATTGACTAAGGGTAGCAGTAAAAATCAGAAGACCAGTCATGGATTTTTTTTAATTCTTCACAGCATAGCATAGCAAACATGGAAGTCTGCAAGATGCAGTACAGTCTTGCTCAAAGCTCCTCAGATCTCTTCTGTAGTGCTAAACTGAGGTGTCTCTACATCTCGAGCTTCCCCACAAGGCCATGAACAAACAGGGTTGCAAAGATTCAAATCTCTGGCTTATTTTGGGATGCTGAGAAGTTTTGGGCTGCTAAACAACCCAAATATTCTCAATCTGCACTCTATCCTTGACACATTAGTCTCCTAATTCATATCACAAGGCTGCTATGGTCTTTTCTACACACCTTTAAGATACAAAAACATAGCAGCAGCAATTTGTGGGCCTGACCTGCCAGCCATGTCCATGGCATTCAGTTGCAAAGCAAATAGCACAGCCCAAGTAGCCAGTCCCAACTGCTGCAGCTCCATCATGGAATTGCAGAAAAACAGAATGAAATAGAAACTACTCAAGCCAACTGGCAGCTTACTAGTTGGTCCAGCTCAAATTGACAGTATGGCACCACATTGCCAAACCAGAAAAGACCATACACTGCAATATTGCCCCCTTTTTAATTTGTAGCCTCATCTGCCCTGGGCATCTTACTCCCAAGAAAGCACTGAAGTGGTGGGAGCAGTCCAAAAAGTTCCAGTCAGACATCTGTAAAGCAAGCAAAGGAAGTCCTTTTTCTTGTCTGTATTTTTAAGCAAGAGCCTTTCCCACTTAGGGACTAAGGAGCTTCCTACACTTTTCATTTTGCTTTTCAAAGCAAGTAGACTGTAGGTCAGCCTTGCCAGCCAGAGAAGCATGTGCTCCCTCACAGTGCAGGGAAAGACGAGATAAGTGCAGCTCTTGGTCTGGGAATATACCAGAATCAGAAGGAAAATTCTGTTCTACTTACACCACATTAACAGATCCTATTTTTATCTCATCCCCTGGGCCCCACACAGAGGACATCCAGATGGATCGTGCCAGTTGCTTGATGCCACAGTTACGCCACACAAATGTGCTCAAAGGAAAACTCCTGCAGCACCAAGAACAAGGCTAATACTGGAGTCCAGAAACAACAGCTTGTGTGTTCACATTTATATTCCAAGTTTCAGATTTCTTCAGAAAACAGGAGGCCAATCTAATCCTTCTGACTTTGAATCCCTTAGAAGAAGGCTGCCTAATCTGCTCATCAGTTTGATAAGGAGACCCAAAACTTGCTGCCCTCAACACTGCTCCAGATCAGACTCACACCCAGTTCACCCTATCTCCACAGGCTCTGAAAGTCAAACGGACTTTGAAAGATCTATTTGCAGGTGATAAAACACCACAAAACACAGTCATTAAACAGAGCGGGCACATACTGTAGAACAGCTAAAAACCCAAAAGCAGCACTGAGTTTTGTAATTGCAACATTTAAGTTAAAAATATCAGGCTGGTGGAATTACATAAACTCTAATTTTTTTACAAGTTTCTAAACATAACAGTCCAAAATGTCCTAAACCACACAGGATAAGTCACTTGATGAAAGAAGGCTTGAAAACAATAATCCTGCAACCCCAGATGAGATGTCATTTCTTCATTCAAACATGAGATAACTGTACAGACACCTAGCAGCATGTAACGAGATAGTATTAACCTTCAGAAGGAGCACTTGTTCAAGAAATTACACTTTTGGAACAATGTTTCTGGTCTCTTCTGCCAACTGAAACTGCCTTTGCACCCTGCCTTTCTCAGCTCCATGCTACATGAGGTAGCAAGCACATTCCTAAACCAAGGGTCCATTTAATGGCTTCATTTTTCTTTTGGAATTCTGTTCAGTCAAGGAATAGGTTTTACAAGTGCCTTCCAACCTCTAGGTAAATATACAGTTAAGCGCATAATTTAGCCCAACCCTAGGAGGTCACAGCAACCCTGTGTTGCTGGAGTCATATGTTTGCCTCTGCATCACACAGAAGGGCGCAGAGAGACTATATTCAGAGTAGTCAGCATGTTCAGGTGATTAACAAGGGGACATCTGTGCCTCTGTCAGTGCAGACATGCAGAAAGCTTCCTTCTGCACTTCATTTTGCATTTGTGCATACCCCACATCTTCGTTCTTGTGGCGTCCGAATATTTGCAGAGTCTGTGCAAGTTTTTTAAAACATGTTAACTGTTTTACCCACCACAGTTCCAGAAACGTCTTTCCCCTCCAGCCAAACAATGTGTGGCCTTTAAGCATCTTTACCCCAGAAAGCCTAAGCTGGAAATTGAGTGACAAACCTGGAACACAAGTTGAGAAATTTCTGAACCACAGTTATTTTCTATAACACTTTAGTAGGAAATGAAGAGTACAATTAACAAAATTAAAAAAGCTTTTTCATATTTCAGTTATTTTATAGAGAAAAGATTATGGACTTCCTCACACTCTGCTTGACATCTATGAAACCTGTAGGATCCAAGTCCTTCTCAAAGGCCTCAGACTCCCCAAACAAGATGTATATAGCACTCACAACAGCTTCCTATAACTACAGCTCGATCTACTCAACCATTAAATGACAACAATATTTAACAGCACTCATTTCACAGGAGGTGGTGTGGAAATGCTTTGTAAAGCACAGTGACTCACTAATGCAGTGCTGTAAATGCAGAAGTGACACAAAATTGTTCTTTTACGATTGCTAACCCATTACTATAGTTTTATCATCTGCTCGTGTAACACAGCACTCAAAACCAGCTAGCAATTAAAACCACAAGACACAGGAAATCCTTACATTAAACCCCCCACAAGCACTAGTGAACTTGTAGTAGTTCCATCCCAGTGTAACTCTGGGCAGCGTTGGCCCGATACACACAGCAAAGCCTGTTGTACTGCATAACAGAAGAATCTTCTCCAGCTAGGAAACAGCCTGAAACTCTGCATCATATCTGAACAAGGAAGTCTCGTAATTGCAAGAGAAGAGATCTATAGATGAAATTGTAATGAGGTGACTGATGATTGTTACCCTGGTGACATTTAAAACTCCACCACTGTGCTTTGCTGTCAGCACCTTTTAACACAAATGGCTTTGCAAAGGAAGACAATGTATTATTCAGAAAATTAGCTTCCATGACAATGATGGCCTCCTTCACACCTAAACAGGTCTGATGACATCACTTGACCAGGAGACCCTCCATTTAGAGGCTCAGCCTACCTGGCAAGAAAGCAACTTTGTAGATGTAGTCCTTTGAATGTTACCAGAAGTATTTGCCTGCCACAGTTGTTACATCTCCTCTAATATTTTCATTGTCAGAGTGACACTGCTAAGGCTCGTAGACTAACTCCTGTGCTAGGAAACCAGGAAGCTTAGACCAAGCTTTAACAGCAAAAGCAAGTTGGAGAGATCCCAAAGCAGAAGCAAAGAACCTACCAATACTGCTTAAGTGCTTGCCACTCTTCTCAAGCCACACACTGGTCAATACCCATTATGCATATTGCAGGTGCTTCATGGTTGGAAGAAGCATTATTGCTCATTAGAGCAGAGCAGAACAAGAAGAACCAGATTCAAGACTTTCTTTCAGAAGGTCATTCTTGAAAGCAACCTTAAAAAAAAGTTCAGTCCAAACCTTTCCCGAATTTTAAAGTCCCGATGGCCATTAGAGTAAGTCAAAATATTGTCACTTTTCAAATGTAAAAATATTTAATTCACAAAACCTCAAACTGACTGATTTCCTACAGAATTAAGGGTCTTGTACAAAATTTCAGATACAGCTAGAGTATCAGCAAGATACAGCACAAGTCCAGCAAGGGTACAACAGCAGTCCCTCGCATCATGCATAATATAACGTTTCTATTACCCTAATCTCTACTCAGAAGTCAGCCTGATCTTGGTCAAAGCCAAGCAAATGGTTATAGTGGAAGCCATGTTAAGTTCTGGACATTTCCAGCTATGCAGTCTTGAATACAATGATCTGTTTATCAATTTCAACACACGTGGGTGGCTTAACTTGAAAAAAACTAATATTAGGTATCATGTGTTACAAAGTAAACTTCATTTAGAGGAAAGTTGTTTCTATAGCAACTAATGTTTTTCTGGCAACACATTTCACATAAGGGTTGCTATAGAAACAGAACTATAGAGACATGTTCAGCAAATAAGTTGTCCATAGCTTTTTACCCAGCCCACTGCATGCTATCCACCATGTCTACCCAAGGATGAATATAGGTAGACCCAGTGAGTAGGGTGCTAAGGAAACTCCAATTACTCTCCCAACAAAAGTGTGAAATATGCTCTCATGTGGGCAAGGAACAACTTCCCCCACAGAGTTTCATGACCACATTTTTCAGGAGTAGCTGAAATGTTAAATGATGAGGTTATAAATCCAGCCAAATTGGAGCTGTTGTGCAAGAAGGTATCAGTGGAACACCCTCAACTGTAGGCGAAAGGATAAGATTACCATGCTAGAAACACTGAACAGTTAAACCCAGCTACTTTCATCCTTTCAGAAACCTCAGGGTGTTGCTAGTACATGTCAAAGGGACAGCAATTCATGCCAGGAGGAAGACTGAATCTCTATGGTTTTGGCTCCAGCATTCCCAAGGGTGGCATACAGACTCTCATTAGAGGAAAGTCTGCAAAAAGATCACAGCTATCATCTGGCATTTACATAGTAGCTAGGATTTTAATTACTATTTATTCAGTACCTTACCATTCATTCAGTAACAGTCATATGTACACCTTCATAACTATCACTGTTCCTGACCTTTGCTCCTCCTTTCCCACTCTCTCATTTTTCACTTCTCTTGCCTGAAGTGATTTTTCCTCACAACTCCCTCCACCCTATTGAGGAGATGCTCATTTTCATTTACATAAGCATCCCTTTCAGTCTTTACCTGTTCCTTCCACTTAAATAAGAGCTAGGAGAGACACACTGCCCTGGATTTGGCCATGATAGTCCTTGTTAAGGCAGCTCACTTGCCAAACCAAAATAGGGAACAGTAGCACGGGCTGGTCCTACAAGAGACAGTAACGAGGAACTTGTGGCAAAATACCAAAGGTAACCTTCTCCAGCACCACAGCTGTTTAGAGCATGCATTTGCTATACCTTAATGCCTGTGGGTGACTTTCCAGCATGAAGAGCAGTGATTCCAGAGGCATTAAAGTGGGCTGAAGACTACTTTGAGTCACTGCCTTCCAAGGATTTGTGTATTCAGCAAGCCATCACTGCTTCATTTTACAGTCAGTTCTCTACTGCATGGGACGATCACACAAACAGCAAAACAGCCCTGATCCAGAGCAACTTTGTCCCTTAAGTCTTGTGAAATAGCCCTAGTGAGGTGCTGCACAGCTCTCCTTGGTAGATTCTGCCCTGATGCATACTGAAATGCTTTACCTCATGTGTAAGTCTTGTCCGCTGCTCTCTGCCTTGTCTTCTTGTAGAAAGCAGCTTTGTTCTTTCAAGCAACTTTCAGCATCTAATTGTTGGCTCAAACATCCAAAACCCCCATTCAGAGATACCACAAGAAGTGTAAGAAACTGTAACTAAATACATTCTACTTGTACCCAAGATCAATCAGCTCCAAATTGGTCACCACATCTTAAAAGAATTTATATGGAAGGAAAAATAGTGATCTATTCAAGTGTCAATGTGTATAGATTCCAAGTCAAAACCTGGTTCAAAGAAAGGACAAAACAAACCCACATGATACTGAGACCTAAAAAAGAGTGAAATTAAAGTTTTCTTGCTAAGTCCATCCCAGGGGTGGCTCTAATGCTTTTTAGCTGAGGAGATCACCAAGCTCAAAGGGCAACTGCTCATGCACTGTTATAAGTTTTCCCATTTTAAAGAACAGAGATGACAATGCCAATTTTACAAAATGTACTAAGCAAGCGGCAATAAGCGAAACAGCGCTGGGCAGCCGGGGAGTTCCCAACTGCACCCACGGCACGCCCGCAGGAGTAACTCTCTCATACTTATACAGGAAAACAATACATATTCAATTGACATCTATACATATTCATTACCTAA
>NW_008602345.1:18079-33715 GCF_000691845.1 Merops nubicus | reverse complement strand
AAGTGTTTTATGTCAGATACAACATGGAGAAGCTGAATTGAATCTTCTGGAATCCCAATCTACAGTTAGTCCTGGTGGTTTACTGTGAAGAATCATGCTGTCTTCTTTCCATGGAGAACAAAGCAGCACTCAGAGTGCAGGGGTGCTGGGCTTTGGAAAGATGTGAGACCCAGACTCTGGTGAATTTTGCATTAACTGCTGACTGGGCTGGCACAGTGGTCTGCTCCAAAGGTCCATGTCACCAGTGCTCTGCCTCCTTCACAAGTAATCCCAGCTGTGCAGGGAAACACCACGAGCAACAAGGCAAGGGTAAAAGATGACTTTGCCATCCACCCACCATTGGTTCCTGAACCCACCATGTGGGATTTCCTGAACTGAAGGTTAGCTCTGGACTGTCATGCTTAAGGACTACTGGTGGAGCAATTTTCAGTAATTTTCTCCAAGCCACTTCTCACCCTCTGTAGCTTCCACAGTGCTTCCTGGGAACAAGTTTCACAATCCTCTCTGTGTTCATTTTTAAACCCAAGGGCCAATGATTTCACTGGGGAGCAGCAATAAGCCTCGGAGCAAATTAAACTGGAGATCGTTCGTGTGGTAGCCCTTGGGCCAGTCCAGACAGGACAAAATGTGACAAATGTGCTTTACACCCTCAATGAAAAAGATTTTAGCAGCATATGTAGGTCTTTGAGCCACTTCAGACCTGGTTGGTACTGAAGCACAGGTCCTCTTGGCACCTCGAATGAATCAATTCCTTATTTTGCTTTGCTTGTATGTGAAGCTTTTGCTTTACCTATTAAACTGTCTTTATCTAAATCCATGAGTACTTCTACCCTTCTGAGTGTGTCCCCATCCTGCTGGCAGGGAGTGAGTGGCTGTGTGGTGCTCAGCTGCCTACCTGGGCTAACCCACTGCAGGTTCTTGTATCCTGAGAGATAAACACCTTTTCCTAGGCACACTCCTGTCATCACTCACAATCAGCAAGATCCACTTGTAATTGTCTTTCTCCAAGCTACAAATCTAAATATTGTCTCCTCATCTGAAGGTGTTCAACCCTTTTAGTTCCTTGTTGCTGTTGAGTTGTTGGTTGATTTTTTCCTTCTCTATAACAGTTTTGGGAAATGTGGTCAGATTGCAAACAGGCCTCAGGATGCAATAATAAAATAAGTACCAACTGAAGTGATGACATGCTGATATTTTCTGCTTTGAGAACAAATCTAGCAAGAGCTCCTAGCAGAGCTCTTCTATCACCCATCAACCAACACTCATCAACAGTCTCAAAAATCTAAACAAGGGGGAAAGCAGCAAGATGCCAAGAAATTGTTGTACAATTCTACATGTTGGTTACTGACCACTGAGCTACCAACAGCAAAGAACTGTTCATAATAACATCCATTTCCAAGGGTGTTATAACAGAAGGTCTAACCTATACCAGTGCTGTGCAGATTTGGGATCCTTTTCCCAGTTTGCATTTCTTCACAGTCATTTACAATTAATCTGCCTTTTCATTACAGAGGGAGTGGCATCCATTCCTGTCTTCTGTGGTCACCTTCACGTTGGACCATCCTGAGCAGTGCATTAGAATTGCAAACTTCACCCATCACTGTTCCCCCGTTGCAATCCTTCTCAGTATGTTTGACTGTGTGTCCCTGCAAAACTCTACTGGCAGCTCCCTACCAATGTCAAAAATCACCTTTTCCATGCTTTTAAACAAATAATCTGATTTGGAGTCATAGGAAATACCCTTTACTTCTAGAGTTTTTGGTGAGGAAAAAAGAAATCTGTCCTTAGAGGTGTGAGTATTGCAGAGAAATTTCTTCTTTTTAATCATTGAGGATCTGGCATTTTTTTTCCTGCCCAGATCAGCTATACTGAGCTTAATGGAGTTCAAAGCATCCTGGGGAACTGGGTGGAAGGATGGGGACTCTCTGTTGGGTGACACAATGTGTAAGGCCAGGCTGAACTGGGCTGTTGACTTATTGCTGCAAATTCATTCGTGATACCCTGGACTCTGACTCAAGAAACACAGGCTAAAAACACTACCCCAAAGCAAAGGTAATGTGAACATCTGTCCTTTCCTACAGAAAAATATTCTCATGTAAGTAATTCCAGGACTCAGTGGAGATATTTTACACCCAGTTGTTCATGTATCACAGGTTACCAGCAAGCCTTGAATTCACAATAAGGAAAACCTCACTGGAGAGCTGTTTTTCCAGTTTGTGTGTGGTTTACACCCGTGCAGCAAAACCAATGCACAGCTAATAACCAGGGTCTCAAGGATCAGAGCAGAACTCAAGCCTTTTCTCCACCAAAACCTAACCCAGGGACAAGCCTTACCAGCTGTCACCAAGCCACGTTTCACAGTCCACCTTTCTGGTTGCTGGACTGAATGGAGTAAGAGAAGAATTAAAACTCAGGCTGGGACTCCAAGGGGGTCTCAGGGGAGACCTTCTTGCTCTTGACATCTCCCTGAAAAGAGGCTGAAATGGTAACTTCTACAAGAAAACAACTAACTTTGTGAGGTTTGCAGATAAGCCTGGACCAGTCTGTGTTGTACGTGCAGATGGCAGGAGTCCAGTGATGGACTGCAAACATTTCAGCTGAGACCATTGTCCCAGCCCACCACCACACCAGGCACTAATCCCATTTCAGACCTCTGGAAGTAAAACCCATGGTGCAAATGTGCACGGCAGGTATCTCCAGTGGGAGGAGCAGAGGAAGGAGTGAGGAGCTGAGTGGCACTCGTTAGGACTCCACTGGAGCTGTGAAAAGCCCCTATGACATTTTACAAGGATGACTGCAAATTTTTCAATTACAATTCTTCACAATGACTAGAAAGTAACTTCAGGAAAACTGGATGACTATGAGACATAAAAGTGGGATCAGGATCAAAATCTAAAAGAGTTTATCTCATAATACTGACCCCTTTTTTTCCTAAACACGGAGGGTTTGTTTCTGGAGAAGCTGGAGGAAGATCTCTGGTGTCTGAGCCAGTGTGATGCTAGAGGGGCTCAGGGAAATTGTTCTTCATTCAAAAATGAAAGGTGCGAGTGCTGGGAAAGGTGCCAGTTAGACTTGATTAGATTTGTAAGATTAATTAAAACCAGACAGGTTGAGAGAATTGTGAAAGAGACAAATTAGCAAATTAGCAAATCAGAGAACTTATCTTTGGAAAAGGAATTAGAGAGAGTTTGGCTCCCTTATCACAGCAAATCTGCATCTCAAAGGGCAGTTCTTTCGTGTTTGCAGACATGACAAAGCACAAACCATTCTGGGGACCAACATTTTTGGTGTTATGGGGCAAATATTCCATTTTTGACACTTGTGCAGTAGAAGCCCTTCCAGCCAAGGATGGCTCACACCTTCTTAGGTGGCACTGGAGGTTTTCCTGACTAACCTGCATCATCACAAGCCTGTCTAGTAACCGTGTTGGATGTATGACCCAAAAACAGGTGTCCTCTAGCCAGGGTAGTGTATTAGACAAGGACAATCTATTTGTAAAGGGATCAGGGTCTCACCCAGTGGTTTGCAAACACCTTCTCTTTCGGGTTAGTTTGGAATTTTTAAGGAGTCCTGGATACACTCCTAGTTAGAACAAACAGTAAGAAACAGAGAGCTCCTGGGCTGGGGGCAGTGGGGACTCTCAGGACATGCCTGGTCCCTTCAGCTATTATAATTAAAAAAGCTGTAAATCATGGGCAGTCAGTGCACAGATAGTGTTAAAAAGGCACGAAGTGTTACTCATAGCTCAGTGTTTCTCAGCCTATGCCCCATCTGGACATGGCCTTTGTCCTGAAAACTTCAACCAATCTAATCTAGCCTGATCAGCCTGATATCAAAACCTTTTCACCACACCACTGCAATATTACCTACAAACCTGAGTTACATGAAACCACTTCCATCTGTACTGACACTATCTGGCCATGCTAACACCCTGCCAGGAGCTGGGGGATGTTGGGGTTCACAGGGCTGTACCTCAGAAGCTTCTCCTCTGGCAATGACCAGTGCTGCCCATGTGTCTTTGCTCCAAAGAAGCCTCAGATCAGATCAGCAAAAATCAGGTTGCTTCTGCCTCCTGTTGAAGGTTATAATTAAACTTGGAGTAATTTATGGAACATGAGCTGTAACTGTTTATATAGGAGATACGTGAACTCTACAGCCAAGTTCCTGACAAACCCTTCCCATTTCAGCTCCTCCAGGAAAATCATTGATAGATCCACAGAGTGGCTTTGAGAACTGAAGAAGGATGAGACTATGGACATATGCAGCAGCTGGTGAACAGCAAATTTGTCTCATCCCAACAGCCAGTGGAAAATAGGTGTCTAGTCTGCAGTCATTGGGTGGCTCCATCCACCAGCAGAGGAAAGAGACCAGGGGGTTTCCTCCTTTCCAGGGTGTTCTGGAGGTCTGCCTTGCAGTGAGCCAGCAGCAGGCTGTGCCCTGGTGACTGGCATGCAGCAGGTTCCTGCCTTGCTGGGAGAGAAATCCCATCACAACTCTTGCTGCAGATTCATATTCTGAGAAGTAGCTTCTAACTTTTTAGAGCTATGCCAGGTTGAGCACAGTTTCTAGTACAAGCCCCATCTAGAGCCTTTAGGGAACAGAGCCTAAGACTGTGTTTGAACAGAGCAGGAGTGGGTTTTTTATGCCAGGTTTGACCATACCTCCTGAGACACGTTCCTAACCATATGAACACAAAATCCACGAGTCCATGCTCAAAAGGGCTTTGGTAGGGGTTGCACAGTGTTGTAAAAATGGTAATAGATGCTCTGAAGTATTTCTTGGATGCACAAAGGCTTCTGCTTCATCAAGTACTTTGAGTGTGTCCACATGGCTGAATGGATGGAGTCCAAATCCAGAATTCTTGTTTCTATGTTAAAAAATGTTCCATGGTTGATGTCCTGTCACATATTAAAACCACCCAAGCACTGGTCAGTGGGAAGATGGCAACCAGGAACTGCTAAGACTCCTACTAGATGTCCCTGGGATGTTTTGCTTGGACCTGGTAAAAGTTTCAAAACAGGCTGCAGTTGAGCCCAATTCCCAGAAAGGCTCCTTTGGCCCAGCACAGGTGAGGTGGGTGGGGTCTGCAATGCTGAGAGTGCCTGCAGAGAGACATGGCTACAGAGACCCCCCCAGGAACCCCACCCACGGGGGGCTGCTGAGCTAAGGGTGCACTGAGGAAAGCAGCTTGGCTCAGGCTGCAGGAGGGGTGCTGCACTCTCACTCCCATGGGCATATGGGCCCACAGCTTCTGTGGCTGAGCAGCAGCTGAGGTGTGCTTCTAACCCCTGCTGAGCCCTAGAAACCAAGGTTTGTGCCATACAACAGAAGACTTTTTTTTGTTGGATGTATAACAGAGAGAATTGACAGTGCTGTGCATCATAGCTGCATATTTTCAATAGCCAGCACAATTCTTTAATCTGCGTTATTTAATATTTGAAGTTCACTTTTCAGTTCTTTAAAACTGGCTACTTGGATGTTTTCCTGCCTGCACATACAAAAAATCAAATCTTTACAAAATCCAGCCAATAGTTTAGGTTGAACTGTTTGACTTGACAGGGGAAGGGCCCGATGGACACCACTAACACCCTCCCACCAATGCCAGGTGGAAGGCAACCTCCTACCTCCTGCCTGCCAGCCCTGCTGAGCACACGGGCAGTGTTCATTTGGCCTCTGAGGCAGCACTGGGCATCAGGTGCCCTCAGTGTGTCAGTGGAAGAGTAATTTAGAAGTCAGAAGGGATTTAGTGACCTTAGAGCCATGTTCCTCTGAGGGCTCAGACTCCCCAGGTCAGTCCTGTGCTGGCAGGGAGGGAGGAAGGGCTGAAGGCATTCTCACAGCTCTCCTTGGCTCACACACCCAGTGACTGCACTACAGGAGCTGGAGAACAACAGGGCCAAGGTGGATGCAGAGAAGAAGCATTAGCTGAAGACCTGTCATGACCTAGCTGGAGTAGCAATGACTCCTATCTGGGTGTAGACGTGTAGCATGCTCCACAAGGTGACATGAGTGACCGTCAGGTTTCTCCCTGGCGTGTGTGTTGGGCTGTATGATGTTATGAAGTTGCCATCATAAGCCTTGGGCTGTCACATGGAGGAGAGTTGCTCAAGGTCCTAATGAAGGCCACGCTCACAGTTAGACACACAGGACCTGTCTAATATTTTGTATCTTTTGTAGCACTGCTGTTGGCCTCAGCAAGGGATGCATCACAGTCACAGAAATGATGGCTGAGAGGATCCTTGGAGATCTTTAGTCCAAGCACCTGCTCAGAGTAGGACAGTCTCCAGCACCAGCCCAAGGTGGCCAGGGGTTCATGCAGCTGAGTCCTGCAAATGTCCAAAGACAGTGTCTTCTCATCTCCATGAACACCTGGCTCAGGGCCACACCACCTTGCAGCAAGAAGGGTCTCCTCATGCAAGCATGAACCTTTGAAGTCCCAGCTTGTGCCAGTTGCCCTTTGCTGTATTGCTCAACACTACAGAGAAAATATTGGCTCTGTCATGTTTGTAAGAGTCCTTCAAGAAGCCACAGCCCTCAGTCTCCTCCTGGCCAGACTAAATGTGCCCAGGTCACATCATCTTTCCTGGTGACCCACGTGCCCCACATCCTCACCACTGTGGAATCACCTGCTGGCCACTCTCCACTTTCTCTCCATCCCACCTGAGCTGGCAGGGGGGACACTTCCCAACACTGAGGTCCCAGGTGCCAGTGAGGGGATGACAGCTCCTCCCAGCGTGCTGCCCACACGCCTCCTCCCAGTGCAGCCCAGCACACAGCTCGTTCTGTCTGAGGTGAGCAGAGCTGTGAGCTCCTGGTCCTGCTGGCAGCCACAGAACATCCCTGCACACACACAACCCCCATGATGGGGTGTGAAGATTCCACCCGACCACATCAAGGTGTGTGCTGATGTGTGGCTGGGGAAGCGAGTCAGCAGGTAGAGCAGCTGGCAAGTGAGCTCAGGGGCTGGGGGCCTCCAGCAGCCCCAGCCAGCCCTGAGCTGAGCGTTCCAGGTGGCCACAAGTACCCTCTGAATTTCAGGTGCTCTTTGCAGGAGGTCCCTTAGGCAGGTGCTTCACTGTCAAACGTTTCTTTAATGAAGTATTCAAATGAAAAGCAGCCGGTGTGCAATTAAACTGCCTCTGAAGGGCTCGTCGTGACCACTTAGATTTATTTCTGAATTTAGTTGCAAGGATGGTAACAGAGATCTCTGGCTTAAGGGCAGAAACACTTTCAAGTCTTTATGTGAGTGAGAGCCCTTCTCCCTGTGCTCCTCTGCTCCAGGCTGGTGTTGGCCCTGCAGGACAGAGCAGGTCCCTGGGGCTGGGACACTCCCGGAGACACGAGGGGTTAGTTTTTGAGGGAATGAGACTTTCCGACCTTTAGGACACGCCTAGATTCCTTATTGCTCTGCACTGTTGTGTTCTAGAAGCATTTTGAAGCTGTCCCCATGCTCAAGACTCCTCTGCAGTGCACTCTGCCATGCAGGGGGGACAGAAACCCCCAAGAGATGGTACCTGGCTGTGCTAGCACTCTGCCAAGACCTGGGGTATGTTGAGGTTCTCAACGCTGTATATCCTTGGAAGGTTTCCCCTGGCAAGGACTAGGGCTGCCCACGTGTGTTTGCTGGACAGGACAGATGATGAAGCTGAATTCCAGCTTGAGAAGCTCTTGCTTTCATACCATGGACTACATGGTTACAGCTACTGCACAGTTACATCCCACCGGGCAGGTTGGTGATGAAGATTCTCAATGGCCATGCCTGGTTGTGGAAAATTCTGAAGAAAACCTTTAAAACCACAGGATCCTGAACGTTTGTGGCCTTTTAGTTACTGACAGTTGTTTTCAGGGGCAGCCAGACGTTACCCCAGCACCTCTGCTCGTTACCTTTGGCCCTGCTGCAGTCCCCAGGGGGCTTCACCTCCCTGGCCTGTCACCTGGAGACAAGCCTGGACACATCTAGGGGCAGCAGCCAGTGGCATTACCCACCAGTCACCCCCCAGGAGGTGACATGTGGTTTATTTGTCAGCTCTTCCACTGCAGGCTGCTGGTGGAGGCACTTTGGCTTCGTGTGCCAGAGCAGGAGCCAGAGCAGCTCCTCTGGGCTCCCACGGTGAGTGCCATCAGCTCTGCCACAGACACACCACCATTATCTCTGTCCTTTTTCCCCCAGAAAACACTGCCTGTGTTTCAAGCTGCAGGAAAATGATCCGTGAGGCCTTTTCCTTCCTCCACAGTGCTCCAGCAGCTGGATTTGCATCACAAAATCCACTCTCGTGGTCTGATGCTGCACTGCAATTGGATTTCTTTCGAATCAAGCTCCAAGGGCCACATGCCTATAACGAAACACAGGCTGCAGGATAGGAATGTTTTGAACCTTCAGAGAATGTAAAAAAACAAGGCTGCCAAGAGGATGAGGTGTCCCATTCATTCCAGGCAGATGAGACACTCAGAGCTAACGAAGACAAGTTACCTGTCACCTCAGACTACATCTCCATGCAAATGATTTTCGTGCACAGTTCTTTCCTAACGAGGAAGCTACTGTGGGACCAGTGAGAACATGTTTCTGTGTTTCTGTCTGCCTCTTCCTAGGGGCCCAAGGCTGCCGGGATCCTCAGCCAGCTGCCAAAGCCTCCAGCTTCCCCTGAAAACATTTCTGAGGGATAGAAATAGAGTTTAATAACATATGATGAGCAAAGCCAAGTTGCCAAGTCATCTACTTAGAGGCCAACAAATGCTGGATAGGAAGATGCAGCTGGTGAGAGTCACACTTATGGGCAGTGACCTGTTGGCTTTATGTCTTGAGGAACAAGGAGAGGAGCAGGGCTGTACTTTTTACTCATTGTTTACACTGGTGACTTCAAATCTGGCTCCTTTTTCTAGGCTAGTGACACACCAGAGGTTTTAAAGGCTTCTTGGTGAATGATGCTCATGGGAGAGGAGAGCATTTGGTGTTTCCTCTCAGTTCATGGGTAGAGTTGTCACCCTCGTTGTCTTCTCCAGCCCATGTGCATGTATTAGCATGCTGGGAGTGGTTTCCAGTTGTTTCCTGGGCCACAAAATCTCTGCTGGCCTGCACTGACACAGCTCTGACCGTGGGCTAGATTTTCATCTAAATTCTCTCACAACATTACCAAAAAACTCTTGGCCCATCCCTCACTCTGCCTATAGGCTGCATTGACCATGATGTCATTAGGGTATTTGGGATTAAAAAAATGACTCCAAGTGTAATTGGTATCACCACCATCCCCTCTGCTGGCACCTAAAAAGGCTGTTGGCATGACCTATGACTGCTGCCTGAGGGGCTGCTGTGCCAGCCTTGCCCCTCTGCCCAGCTTGCTTCCATCCATGCCCCCCCTGAAGGGTCAGGAAGAGCAGAAGTCCTGGTCCCCACAGCCTCACCACATCTCTCTCTCTCTCTTCCTTCCCTGACTTTATTTTAGCAGCAGTAGCCCAAACAGCAGAAGTGTTGGACACATATCTGAGGAAGTTTTTTTTTCTTAAGCTCCTCTTGTCAGCACTCTCACAAGGCAGCACTTGGGTGACCTTTTCCCATCTGTGCCCTGTTTGTGCCTTTTCACTGCTGCAATAGGATGGAAGCAGGTGAAGGAGGGGTGGAAGCAGGTGCAGGAGGGGTGGAAGCAGGTGCAGGAGGGGTGGACCTATGGCAAAACACCACCTCTGCTCACTGAAGGCCTCATCTGCAGTCTGTGCTGCCTCTGGACCCTGCTCAGGCACTGCCTGGGGAAACTCCTGTTGGTCAGGGATGGGACCATGGCAGGGAGCTGGCAGCAATCACACAGGCTGGTCTGCAGCCCCCCTCTGCCACCAGTGAGCCTGGGCACTGCAGATGTGTGTTTGCACCCCAAAGTCCTTCCCTTTGCATGCTGCCTGTCCAACTGCTCCCCACACTGAGAGCTGCTGGCTTGAGCCTCCCTGCCTCACCCAGAAGTTTCCCCAGCGAGGCCAAGGGCAGGACCTGTCTCCAGCAGGGCAGGGGGTGAGCTGGGCTGCTGCTGCTGAGCTGTGCTCTCTAGAGAACACCAGTGGATGGCCAGAATCCTTCCCTGGCCCCTCAGGAAAAACACAGCTCTGAGCAAACCCTCAGCAGCCTGGTGTCCTCGCCGTGGGCACTGCCCCTGCTGTGCCCACACCCATGCCCACTGGCATTGTCTGCCTGGCTGGGGAGCAGCCAGATTGTTCCAGCCACCCCAAACCCCTTCCCGAGGTGCCCAGACCCCATTCCCAGGGCACTTCTTCTCCTCGTGCACGTTCAGACACTTCCTCCCCGCTACAGGAATAAACATTTTTCCCATTTTTGCCCCAAAGCAGAAATGCTCTGTTTTGATTTTGCTGCCAAAATATTCCCTATACAATAGAAAAACACCCGGGACCGGGCACTATCTGCCAGCAGACTCGGGGTCCTGCAGGATGAATAGACTTCCTGAAGGTCTCGTGTTTGACAGAGATGGGTCTAGCTGGGGGTAAGGAAGCACTGAGGATCTCTGGTCCAGGCTGCTCTGCTGCCAGCACCCAGCACAGGGTTCTGGGCTGGTACTGTGCCCCATCTTCCCTCCCTGTTTTGGCAAGTGTTAAACCCTGCAAGTGGGACTCGTTCCCCAAGGTCTGCTCTGTGCCTGCCTAAAGATCAGGGGATCAGGAAGACAACTGGAAAAAAGATGCTTCTTTTTTTAGAGTATATCTCACATCATGCCAGAGCACACTGTGCATGAGATCTCAGCTCCACAGAGCACATATTCAAAGTCCTCAGTGGGACTGAAGGAGATGTTTCATTTTGTGTGCTGTCGGGAGCATTGTCTCTGCCTGAGCAGTCGGGGAGCCCTGGCCCAGATTTTTCTGCCCTTCTTCTCCCTCGGCCTTCAAGAAACCTCCAAAACCCCGTGCCATTTTTGATAGTCCCTCAGTCCTCTGTGGGGCATCTCACCACGTCCCCTCAGTGCAGCAGAAACTCTCTGGTGTGCTGGTATTGCCAGAATCTCCAAAAAATAAATACACAAGAGGCGGACGAATTGAATTAAATTCTGCAGCTAGCTTGTTCAACTGCCTCCTTTCCCATGGCTGCTGTTTGCCATGCCCCTGGTGTTCCTGGCTTACGTGTCATCTGTATTGTTCATTTTGGGTGAACTCGGAGGGATTTTGGAGAAGGCAAAGACGTGGGGTAGACACCTGTCTGCAGTGTCTTCTCCTGAAAACAGGGAGACACATTTTACCCATGGGGATAATTTTGCTTCATGGGGAAAAAAAACAACCTCTTCGTCAAGAAGATTTGGGTTCCTCGGTCTGAGAGTCGAAACCCTCCTTGATTTGGATGTTAAATCCTGATTTATAGCAAAGCCTGAGGCAGGTCAGGAGCGGGTGAGACCCTGGGAGAGCTGATGTCATGAGAAGATATCGTTGCCTCACGCAGATTCTTGCCTTTAGATCCAGCCACGCAATTTTGGCTGGTTCTACAACCCACCTTGCACCCCCATTCCGCCACGCTGGTCCCCAGATGAGGGAGAAAGGGGATGCAAGGAATCAAAGCCATGCTGTCTGGGTGTCAGTAGGCTCCTCTGCCCCAGGCTGAGGTCCTGAAGTTAGGCAGCCACGCTCAGGGCGAGGGAATCATTTAATTCTTCAGGAAAACCTGCTGTGATTTAGCCATTTCATGAACCTGCGTAGCTTTTAAACGCTTCCTCAGCCTGGACTTCTGATCCTATTCTCAGTCCTTCTCTACTGGAATGGCACATTTTCCTTCTCAAAGACCACGGTAATAAGTGAATTATTAAAAAAAAAGAAGCTGTCTTTTCCATCCTAATTTCTAAATATTCCCAGACATGGCAGTCCATTTCCAAGTTCACTCCCACCTACTTCTTGCCATCTCCATGTTGACACTGAAAGGATCTAATTCAGTAATTAAAAAAAGACTTTTCTGGAAAGGCGAAAATAGCCCAAGAATCTCAGTAGCACCAAATTCCAACATCTCCCTCTTTGCCCTACAGATCCTCAGGCTCACAGCCCCTACCTGGCACATACAGGAACTTAACCAGATATATTCCAATGAGAAATCCTACACCAGAAAGAGAGAAATTAACTGAAATATTCTGTTATGCAACTCGCTCTCTGCTGTGTTTAAATGACCTGAAATATTTTATTCTGTATTTTTTGCTCTAAAGTGCTTCCACTTGCATGTTCTTAATATATTTATTTATACACTATTTATTTTTAAAATAATTAACTCAGTTTACTTCCCAGCCACATTATAAAATATAACCAAGTCTTTTTAAAATTGTTTTTTATTGCTGATGCAAAGAAATACGTGACATTTCCATAATTAAAAAGAACAAAATCCATCTTTGAAGGAATTTTACTAATGAATATTTTCTCAGGTGCCATTTGCGTTCTCAGCCTTATTTGCCTGACTAAATTCACATGACAGAATGCAACAAAAGAAGAGAAAGAAGTCCAAAAACTGCAGCAGCCAAACAGAAAATAAAATTAAATATTTTTTTTTTTAAAGGATTGGTCGCAGTTTGATGGAAGGGAAGAAAACCCCTGCGACAGAGCCATGCAACAGACAAAATTCCTACAGCACAGGAAAATCAAACCGCATCCTTTTGCATCTAGAACAAATGCCTATCGCTACAGTGGCGAAAATGGAGAAATTAAGAGTGGTGGGGAAGACTCCATTAGCGCAAAGGGAAACCTAGACATTGCCCTTCCCAAATCCCCCCTAAACTTTTCATCAATTACCGCTCAAATCGGAAGAAATTAGGCTTAGAATCGAACGTGCACTTGTGGGCAGCTCAGCAGGGCGAAGGGTGAAAAGGAAGGAACCCGCATACGCACAAATCCCATTGCTAATAATTCATTAATTCATTAATCGATCATAGAAAGAGAGAAGAGGGGAAGAAATCTTACCACCAAATTGGGTAACTGGCTAGGACCTTTGTGCCATTGAAGAGAAAAGAGAAAATTAGTCCAAGCAGGTGGTAATCCATTAGTCCAGGCTGGTGCAAGGGGGAAAATCTCAGCGAAGTTTTCAGAAAAACATTAAGTGTGAAAATGAAGAGTCCCCCTCCCTCCAGAAAAAAAAAAAAAAGATTAAAAAAAAAAGAAAAAAAGAAAAAAAAGAAGAGTTAAACCAAGTCCCTTGTAGTGTGGATGACTTTCTGGCTTGTCAGAAACACACCTCTCCAAGCCTTTTCCCTGTAGATCATCCAAAAGCGTCTATTAAGAAGTGCAGGGCTCGGGGATGTCAGCGGGCAGCCAATGGGAGCCCAAGGTGAGGGATGAGTCTCAGCCCCGGGCTGTCAATCACACCCTCCTCCCCCTCCACCCACAACTCTGCTCCTAGCCCTCGCTCCCACCCACAAACCCTCTTTGCAAGGGACTTTACTGGGGCACTGAGATTTTGGTGGTTTGCTTTCGTTTTTAACCTTCCTTTTAATTTTGGGGTTTTCCAATGTGATTTAGAAAGCCGGGATGCACAGACCCTGCTGCTGGACTCCTGCAAGGTAAGGGTGAGGGGTGGCTGTGGTTGCTCTCACGGTGGGGGTGAGCTAGACAACTTATTCTTTAGATGGAGAGGGAGGTGAACATTAACCCTTGCGGGAGGCAGGGCTGAGGGGAGCACCAAGGAGGCAGAACAACCCTCTGAGGTGTTGGTGTGAGCCATGTGGGCAAAGCTGGCTCCGAACATGACACGAAATCTGCACTGCCCAGGTTTTTTCAGAGCGTGTGGGTGGGATGGATGGAGGGGGAAGCGGTGGCAGCCTGGTTTTCTATTGAGAAAAAAATGCCCTGTCATGGTGAGAACGAAGCAAGGAGACTTGAAGATGTCCCATGAATGAATTTCTTGTGAAGCGCATCTCTGGGTGCAGAAAGAGGAAAACATAATCAAAAACCTACACATGTAATAAGCAAATAAATAAATCACAAGCAGTATCACTTCTCTAAAGAGGCTGCATGCTGTAAAAAGACCCAACAAAGGTTCTCCTTGACAATCCTTGTTATTGCCCAGGGAAACTCTTTGTACAGGAGCTCTTGAGTAGCAGATCTAGGGGAGGACTCAACAGAATAGGGCAAAGAAATGGGAGAAGTCAAAAAAGCTGCTTTTGCTCATAAAGCATCCTCGACAATCCCAGCTCTACTGCCTGCAGTGGAGCTGCCCAGTTTGTAACCATCTGGAGATGAGGTGCTTGAGAAGGAGCCACCAAATCAATTTATTGCACTGCAGTGGCTGCAGGAGAGGTCCAAGGTCCTATCTCAGGCAGCCCAATGCATCTCATGGTTTTGAAAGTCATGGACCTTCTCCTGATATTAAGGCTCTGGGTACAGATGGATTCCTTGTTGCTCTTTAATTACTTGGAGGCACCTGCCTTTTGTCTCTGTCTTTCTTGGCTCCTAGTTCAGAGAGATTTTAGTGCATTTGGACATCGAGTTAGTGCAGGGTTGTTCTGATGAGTGGTTGCCTGACCTTTATGCATCCAAGAGAGGACATCCACCAGCTCTTCACTCTGCACCTTCCCTCTTCATCAGCCCCTGCATCTGCTGCAAGGACAACGAGACCAAGTTTATGAATCCATGGTCCAAGGGGCTTTCTAGCTGTCTACAGCCCATCATCGATGTTAAACATGGCTTGTTCTTGCTGTGGGATTCCAAATCCCAGAAGGTGTATTGGGTGTAGTCCATCCTGGCACACCTCTTCCCTGGCATGCAGCTGTTTTATTGAACGCAGACACTTGGGTTTAAGAACGCAACAAATTTCAAATGAGCATTTGGAGACATGTATTTAATCTGTGCCAGTAAATTAAACACTGCCTGTGAATCTTCCCCAGATCCTGAACTCTATTGTCCATATTTTTAGCTATGGAGCATGGGCCTGACCTGGCCAGCTTGCATATCCCTGAAGAAACTTTAGCCACATTCTGGAGTTTGTGTGGAACAGGAACTATTCCAAATAGACCTTCAAGATACAGCCCACCTATTCTGGAGATGAAGTGAGTCTAGCAGGATGGATGAAGGTGGTCCTGTGTCCCTGTCTCTCTGGTTCCAAGGAATGGTCACAGGCACTTTGAACTTACTATTGAAGTAAGACATGGAGTGTGTGAATTGCCACTAGAGAGCCTAAAAGTCTATCAAGATTAAAGTAGACCTTAAATTGCTACACACGTTTCTAGGTCTGTTGATTGATTTTGAAGCCACACAAACAGAATAAGGATTAAAAGTACTGGTGGACAGAATGTCTATTATTAAAATGTGAAACTGTTAAAGAGGCAGCAAAAAGAGAGACTGAGGTGAGACATCTCAGGTGATACTACAGGTGACTGCCAACCTATGGAAAAGGGCAAAAAATCCCCAACACTGAACAAATGCAGCTGGGGAAAGCTTTTGTCATCTGAACTGAATGATTGGTTGGAGACCACCACCAAGGTCTTGGTGGCTGGGAGGTTCCCCTCCATCAGACACTGGGGAACAACATAAAGTGCTTTTCATCCATTTCTTGATGCCAGGATTTACAAAGCAAACCAGTAACAAGCTACAAAGCTCTTCCTCTGCAGACACCCAGGAAAAGAAAGGGGGGGAAAGTGGCCAAACCCCAGAGACTTTCTTTGCTGCTGTGTGTTGGGCAGAGAT
>NW_008602345.1:11756-18024 GCF_000691845.1 Merops nubicus | reverse complement strand
GAGCGGCATGACAAAAGCAGCAGAGATGCTGAAGCTCCCAAACACACCCCAGCAACTGCCCAACGTCATATTGATGTGGCCAGGGACAGGTTTTAAACAGCATGTTGGCAAAGGTTTGGTCCCAAGCACACTGAAGTGAAGGAGAAGTTCTCTATGGACTCTGACAGGTATCTAATGAAGTTTTCCAAGTGTCCCATATTCCTGCACCTTTTAATGTCTCCCATCCTTCTCTCTTTGTCTGCTCTGAACATCACGGGCTGTTCCAGCATCATAAGGAATTCATGTTGTCCTACTTTTTGGGAAGAGACTGTTTTGAGCACGTCTGCAGTTGCTTTGGCTTAGAGATCCTGTGACATCCTGCAAGTATGAGGTCCTCACTGTCTCTACCTCTGCTCACATGTGACTCAGAGGGACTCTCCCATTGAAATGAGTAGAAAGATGAGTAGAAAAACAATGGCAGGTTTCAGTGGTGTCTCACACAGGGGCGTGACCTGGCTGCTGGGGTGGAGCTGATGCTGGCTGTGAAGGGAACAGACCGACTCTCAGTCTGCTCTGCTGTGAAATCAAAATCTGATGCCTACATGCTAAAATTATCCTGGGGATATTTCGTGCTAGCCTGAACAAATATTTATAAGTTCTTCAGCAAACATTAATTTAAAATGTAATTTCTAAGAGCAAATGACAGTTATCCCAAAGAGTACAATTTCAAAATTTCACTCATAGATACCTCCTTGTGCTGCTGACTGACAGTTTTATTTACTGAGGGTCTTTTCAATCACATTGGTCTGTCTAGTTTGGCACTATTGACTCTTATAGACCAGCTTCGGTGTGCCCAAAAATGAAAAAAATTGAGGAAGCCAGAGGTTTGGCTGCTCAAGAAAAGTCCTGTTGCCTTTACAATGTCAGTATAAAGGTCCTTCTGTATTGTGCTGACATTGTGGTACTGCAAACTCAACCACGAGGTGCCAAAGCATCCAAAGGGATCCTTTGGTTTATTCTAACAACTCTCCAGCAACGGCGCATGGTGATGACCCTGAAAACATCCCTCTCCTTCCCCTTGGGGTCTAACCTTTGTAACTTCTCCTTCTTCGAGCTTTTCTTCCTTTCTCTGTCAGAATCTACCAGCAGGAAGGAGCCAAGTGCCTGGGGAAGGTGATGAGACCTGGGAGTCTCCTGGATTTGTTCTCAGCATGTGTTTCAACATACCGAGCCACCGATGAGTGTGAGACACCAGGAACTCTCCCTGGCGTGGTTCAGCTGCCCTTGGTGGAATAACCCCACGGTCAGAGTGACACAAAGAGGATGACTCAAACCACACAGCGAAGGGCAAGAGGTGGATGACTTGGGATGACCTGGGAGAGAGGGGTTTAGACACCACATTCAGTGTGCTGGGGAAGGCAGAGAACCTTCAAGACCAGCAGCCCATGGTGCAGCACTAAGCAATGGCATCAGAGTGCTTAATCTGCAGGTTGACTCTGGTTCAGTGACAGAGGGTGGCTTAGACATTGAATTCCACATCTGGGCACTTCTGGGCATTGCTAGAAACAGAAACTGGGAAGGTGGCTGCCTTGGGACCCATGGTCTTCTATGGAGTTTCAAGTCTTAAAAGCAGCTGGGGTTGTTGTTTTGAAGACCTAAATTGTGGTCTTAGTGGAGGTAAAATAACAAATTAGTTCTTTGATGTTTCTAGCCATCAGTCCTAAATTAAATAATTGCTCAAAAGTATGTAAAGAGCTGAAGAAATCCTTCCTCAGAGAATGAATGAGCTTGTCTTAGTCCCTTCCACCTCAGACTGCCGAAATCCTGCGTGTTTCTGAGGCTGTTGTTTGCTGCTGACTTGCAGCTGGTGGCACTAACTGCCCTCTAAACTTACCTGTTCCTCAGTTTTCTTGGCCGAATCTCTCTCCTAGACCCTTACATCCCCTCTGGCTCTAACAGACCATCCTCCTCTGCTGTTTCTGGTTCTTCATATCTCAGTTCACGTTAGCTGGGCAGACCAAGGCCAGCACTGCTTTGTTCAGATGAGCACCATGGTGTTGTTTCCATTGATAATTTTTTCTGAAATTTCCCCCTGCTGGAGACACTGAAGACCTGCTGAAGGCAGGAATAAAGCAGAGGCTTTAACAGAAGGTCTGGTGGCTGTTGAAACGATGGCAACAGAAGGCTCTGAATTCAGCAAAACCCTTTACCATTGTTCCTAGTGTTTTAGGAATAACTTTATGGCTTATTTTTTCTGCAGATAGCCTTAACTCACTCCATTTTTTTACAGACTATTCTAAGCTCATGGTATAGAAACCCTGCACTTAGGGTGTTCTTTGTCTTTCAGTGAGGGCAGAAATCCTTTGGAGCCAAACTTTTGCTGCAGTACCCCAGAAGGTCTTGTGGTTAAGGGACAGGGACTTCTGGGTTGGGGTTTTTTTTTGTTTGTTTAGAAACAAAGGATTACATTTTTCAAATATTGATGGAGTAGGTAACCTGTTATAGTACCTGTTACAATATCCAAACTCAAGAGACTTTGCTTGTGTTCTCAGCTTTGCTGCTGACCCATGTGATTTTGATGGCCCAGGTTTCTTACCTGATCCTGTATTTCTTCCTTGTAAAACTTGGGAAATAATTGCTTCTGTGGACCTTCTATCAGCCCCTTCAGGAGGCAACTGTCTCACCCTCTGTGCAGACCTGAGCTAGAAAATCAAGGGAGAGCTATGAGTCAGAGATTCAATCATTAGCAGTGAGCAGATGAACACACGAGCAGAACTGGAACCCCAGTCCTTGTATTTGAAGGGCAGAATGAATGATAAATGGTGCTCCCTGTGGTTTAGCTTTTCTCCTCTCTATTCACATAGATCTTGTTCTGTGGCCAGGGGATCATAGGAAATATGTGAAGTGGAAATGCTGACTGCTGGTTCCTCCACCATTGCCAGTAAGGCAGAAATCTTCTAAGGCCACTTTGTCTCAGTGCCTGGGTGTCACTGAACTGGAGCTGCTACAGACTTTGAATAAAAACTTCTGTTTTTTCATTCTCACCTACTTAAATTCCTTTAGCACCTCACAGTTCAAACTCTGGTTAGATTTTCAAATCTTTCTTCTGTCTTTCCTTGGAGATGTTCAGAAAAAAATAATCTAATGAAGCCCTAAGATGCAGAGTTTTTAGTGATGATGAGAACTTAGAGCAAAGAGCGCTAGCGATGAAACCCGTCTTAAACTCAGTAAATAACAGGGACCTAAATATTGTTTGACTGGCACAGTTTTACCTCAGTGTTGCCCCACGTTGCCTCATGTGGGGACAACTGATGAAAGGCTTGTGATGAAGCTCTAAAGACATCTCTGTTAACCTTCTGTTCTTCAATCCAAGTCATCCTCACTCTCTTCTGAAGTACAGGGAGATGTGAGTCTGGTACCCTGGGACACTTGTCCCATCAGCTGTTAGTGGGAAAATTATTTCCAGATAACATTTAGGGTTCTGTTCAGTCTCCAGCTGAGCCTCTTTGGGCAGGCCAATGCCAGTGGAAAAGGGCTCAGCAGGATTCCTTGCCCAATGAAGTGATTTCAGCAGTTGGAAGCGACAGCTCAGGATGCAGGAGAGGTGTCCCCAGGATGGCTGAGGATGTGCAGAGCCCTGACTGCCAACGTGCATCTCTGGGGTCTGCACACAGGGGAGTGTGAGTGAGCCTCGATGGCTGAGGGTGCAACCTCAGTGGCCACAGGTATATAAAGCCTGCGTGGTGGGGAATCAGGCTCCAAGCAACTCCCAGGGACTTCTGGGGGACAGGTCCCTTGTAAAAAGCACTGCAAGGGTAGTGTGTGTTTTCTCTCAGACTGGAAGGGGAGTGTTACACCCTGTGTACCTGAGGCTCCACGGGATGGGCTGAGCTGCCTTTCACAACCACAGTAAATCTGACTAATTGGACTAGCTGAGCATGTGAAGAAACGATGCCCCAGGTCGTGGGCTTGTTTGAAGACAGCTCTGTCTACCTTGACATCTGCAGGAATGCATCCTGGGGAAGGGGGGAAGGGATGGAGAGCAAAGGGAGCAGACTCATTCCTCTCCCTTTCTTCCTCTCTTCCCCAGGACTCCAGCCTAGCGATGTCCTGGAGGCTGGAGAATGTGCAGGAAAAATGAGACTAGCTGGTTTTTGCTGCAGGCTGTGACTTTACATGATGTTGTAGCTGGAAATCATGGGGCCCTCTGATGCAGGCAAGTGCTTGTGCTGTTGGAGCAAGAGGAGCTCCATGCCTTGATGTCAGTGTTGCACATCTCCTGGGCTGCTTGGTGGCTAGGACTGGAGATCTTCTCCTTGCTGAGACTCTGCCACCTGCCCAGGCTGCAGTGCCCATCTAGAATGTCCCCATCTATGCACACCCCAGTCCTGAGGATGCCAGCAGGGAAGTGTCACACTCCAGCACAACCCACAAGAGCAGGTATCAGCAAGGTTTGTACATTTTTTACAGGGCTCCAAGGAGCTGCATCCCCATGCTAGTGGCACCATTAAGGGCAGGAGTTGATGACACAAATCTCAGTTGTCCTTGTAGCTTGGCTTATCACTGGCACTCACAGAGTGGGAGTGAGACCTGTGCTGGATCTAGCACTGCTGTACATGGCTGAGACTTTGACCAAGGTCACGGTGCTCTGCAGGTCCCCAGCAGCCCTTGCTGTGCCCAAGTACTTCATGCAAGAGGGGCTGTGCTCAGACTCAGCCTGGTTCAGCCACGTGTGGGCACAGAGAGGGGGGGATGCCAGGTCTGGGTTGCCCCATACCCCTTCTGAGGCAGCTCGGGCTGGCAGATCAGGGGATCACTGTTTTGCTTGATCCCTGTGAGAATGTTGGGCTGAGCTGTAAGCAGATAAAATGCAGAGGAGGGATGAAGTGGCAGGGGGACAGGACAAATAGCCCTGTGGGAAGCTGGGCTGGCCTTTGCTGAGCTGTGGCTGGGAGTGGGCTTTGTTGAGCTGTGGCCAGGCTGGTGCTGAGTCTGGACAGGCCTGTGCTGGACTGGGTCTGAGCTTTGCTGGTCCAGGGGCTGAGAAAAGGCGAGGGCAGCTGGCTGGAGGCAGGCAGGAGGTCTGGAGCAGTGCCTGCCGAGCAGCCTGGTGGGGATTCAATCCGGGAAGTTTTAATGACACAACAACAACAACAACAAAAGAGGAAAGGGGGGAAAGGAAGAAAAGGCTCCTGCAGGGCTGGTTGCCACGGAGACCCCAAGGAAGTTTGAACCAGTCCTGCTCTTTTCACAGCCGCCTTTGAGCCAAGGAGGGAATTATGGCTGGGGATAAAAGGAGACATGTGGCCCTTTGCTCACAGGGACCGGCCTCTGCAGTTACGAGTCTTTGGCTCATTTTCCCCCTTGTCCCCTCCTGCAATTATACATTCGGATCTCAGGAAAAAAAAAAAAATCTAGGCCAAGTTGTGCCCCCTTTGCCCTGGGGACCATCCCTGCAGGGCTGAGCACTGCCTCTTCCAGCCCCTTGTCCCCCCCGTGCCACCCCCTGGGCTCCGGAGCTGTGGGATTTCTGCCTGTCCAGAGCTGGCAAACAGCTCCCCGAAACGCTGGCCACGAGCAGGGGGGGCTGAAAACGTTTTCCAGGGGGGCTGGAGACAGTTTTCTTGCTTGCCATAGCTCTTGGGTTTTCAGAAGGGATCTGGTTGATTGAATGCCAGAAATTGAAGTGAAAGGGGTAAATTTGGCTCTGTGCTGCCTCCTCTGATTCCTCCAGGGACCGTTGCATAAGGGAAGAGCCAAAGCTGTGCTGTGCTGCTCAGGTTGTGCTCTTGGGTCTCCTTCAGTGTGGGGTTAGAGCTGGGTCCTTGCACTCCCAGTCCACAGGGTAACAGGCTGCAAAAAATCCTGCTCAGGCCCGTGTGGTGTTATACAGAAGGGACACAAAGGCAAAGGGGAGGCAGAGTTGCCAGCAGGAGAAGTTAGTCTCTCGTGGGCACAGCACACTGGGAGCAGAGCACAGCTCAGCCTGCAGCTCTCACCTCCTGCCCAGCTGGACTCACTGGGGTAACAGAGCCCAGTTCTCCTTTTTCATGTGTTCTCAGTGGGACTCAGGGTTTTTTTGAACCTCTGGTGCTGAGAGTGTCCTGGTGAGCTACAGAAGAGCAGGTATGGCAGGGGACACGGGGTGGTGACTGAGGCTGGGATGTGCTCTCCCTCCCTCCCTCCCAACCCTTAGCACATGGCTCCAGAGCCCAATTCCTGCTCTTGTGCTGAGCTGTGCTGTGGGATGCTGTGACATGAGTGAGGCAGAGGGACAGAGGGGACAGGC
>NW_008602345.1:3654-11726 GCF_000691845.1 Merops nubicus | reverse complement strand
TGCTGCTGGCGAGGAGAGGAGCTGCTCCGGGAGCCACTGTGTGGGACTGGAGAGTCAAAGTGCCAGTGTGGGGCCTGGGCTGATGGAGATGGTGTGATTGTGCAGACCTCAGTTTGTTTCCATCAGCTTTTTGGGTTTCTTTTCAAACCCAGAACAGTGTTTGAAGGGATCTTGTTACCTGGAGATGCCATGGGATACCCATCCTTGGAGGTTCTGGAGGCTTAGACAAAACCATGGGAAACCTTCTGGCATTAATCTTGCTTCAGTAGGACGTTGGATTAGAGCCCTCCAGAGATTCCTTCCCACCAGCACTTCCATGAGCTGATGATGCTGCTGTATTGATTTACGAGTTAATTAAGTATTTAGTCAAGTTTTTGTGCATGATAATAACACAAAACACTTAAATAGTCCAGAACATCTTCACAGGAGTCATCCAACTGATGGGTTACAAAGCCAAGATCTTGTTTCCTTGGGAGAACAAGGACTGCCTTTAATGGAAGGAGGTTAACATTAAATGCAGAGCAACTGCCACAACTGAGAATTATTTGACAAGTGTTTGCAGACAAGTTTTTGCCTGCCTTTGCCAGGTTTTACTGTTGTGGTTAGCCATGTCTTCCATTCCCACTGCAGCTCCCTGGACACAAACCTGTGAATCCCATCCCCCTAAAGGGCCTTTATTTCTTAGCTCCTACCACGATCCTGCTTTGCAGAGCAGCTGATAATTTCCAGGCTCTGTGCTTGGTACTTTTGCAGTGCATGAGGACACTCTTGCCTGCTGTCTCCAGACAAAAATAAAAGGACCTTGCACTCCTCAGAGTGTATGAGCATCATTTTTCCTGTCATGTAGCTTGGCAAGTGTGGCACCTTTGGAGGTCTTATTGCTAGGGGAAGCTGGAGCTTCGTGGAGCTAAAAAGCTACTGGAGCTTTGATCCCTGTAAATCCACTTCTGTTCCATACACAAAAGCCATCTGGAGCATCCCCCAGCCACTGTGGTCTTCCCTGTACCCACCCCACAGTGTTCCTAGTCCAGGTAGAGTGGTGAGAGGTCCTCAGGCCCCTCTTGGTGACTGCTCTGGCTTAAATTTCTCTGTCACAGCATCCTCAGGGACACACGGCCCCCTCCTGGGGTTACCCCCTTGCTTATCCTGTTTGTGAGGCTAAGTGGTGACTCACAGCAGAGCTGCTGTGAGAACAGATTCTTTTGGGGGGGGTAATCTCTCTTTACATCAGTGCCACCTTCCTATATTGCTCCTTTTTTATCAGATTTTCGATGGAAGGTGCAGAGAGGAGCAAGCAGATGTGCTGTGCATGGGAGCAGCTCCCCGTCCCTGTGAGCAGGAGAGCGCAGGCTTGTGCATCAGCACTGGAAGGTGCAGCTCTCCTGCTCCTAATTCTGCAACCGATGGCTGCTTCTCAGCCACTGGTGTTCCTCCAGGACCACCTGGATTTCAAAGGAAGGCTGGAAGCGCAGTGCAGGCGGTGCTGACCCCAGCGCTGCTCTCTGCTCTGGGAACAGGCAGGGTGGGATGGGGGGGCCTGGCCAGGAGCGCTGGGGGGACAGTGCCACCCAGTGGACCTGCCGCGGGCTCTGCTAAGGCAGCACGGCCAGGCCGGTGCTGGGGGTTGAGGCACGGGGCTCTCTGTGAGCCTTCCTCGGTCCCACCGTGAACAACCCCGGGCTGTTCAGCAAAGAGCAGGTACCAGATGATGCACCTGACAGCAGCTCCCCCAGGGCCATGGGTAGCGGTGGTGCCCCAGCTGAGAGGCTGCAGGACAGCTATTCTGCTAGAACCACACCTGGAGGACTGGCCCATCACACTCCATCTCCCCCAGGTTTCTGGGGTGGAAGTGCTGCAGGTGATGGAGGAGAAGCAAACCCCCAGCTAACCCTGGTCATTGCCCCTGAGGAGAGGTGGGAGCACCCCCTGCAAGGAGACCCCCCTGCACCCCACACCTCTCACCCCAGGAGCACAGGGCAAGGGTAGATCGGGGAGAACAGGGCCCCGGGAGGGGCAGGGTGAGCAGGTCGGGCAGAGGAAAACCGCGGACACCTTGCCCAACTGTTTGGAAAGGTTTCTCCTGGAAAAGCCCCCCCGAAGGCGGCCCTGCCGCTGGTGCGATGCTCGGTGGCACAGTACCACCTGCCGGCAGCGGGGCGCGGCTGGGACCCAGCCCTGGCACTGGGCTCTCCCCCGGAGCTGCAGCCACTCAGCCGGGCTGGCAGGGAACATCCAGGCTGCAGATCCAGACCTCCAGGGTGAGCCGACCTTGCGAGGGAGAGCTTTGCCTCTCAGACACTCAGAACCACTCACCGTCAGGCCACGACGTTTTTTCCAGCTGGAAAAGGAAGGCAACAAAAATCCCCAAAGAGAGCCCGGGTGAGGGAATCTGTGAGAGGGGTTTGTACGGGTGGCTTTGCAGCCCTTGTGCTTTGGTTTCTCATTCAGCTGTAGCTCAAACAGCAATGTTTTCCCCTCCTCCCCACCTCCTTCACTGGGGTGTGCATTTCATCAACGCTTCCTACCTTCCCTTCTCAGCCTGGAGTTATTTCTGTTCTGGTCTGTTCTGTTCTTTTCTGCTCCTCTCAGCACAGCATTCAGCCTCCACGTCTCCCAGGCTCTACCCTGCTTAAATTAATTTGCCTAAGAAATAGCAGATGATCGATTTGAGGCAGTTAGCAGCTCATTACTCCTCTCAGAACCCTCAAGTCCAGTAGCCACATTCACTCTTGGTTTCCTCTCAATCACTTTCTTGCTCCTGTGTGTTGCTGTTTTCCTCCTTGGCTATCTCACAGAGCAGTTTTTGGAGCGTGCAGCTGGGTGCACAGGAAAACTCAGTGCATTTAGCTACTAGCCCACACAATGTGGCCAGGAAACTGTGGTTTAAAGCAAACCCAGAAGATTCAAAACACAACTCCTGCAAGCGTTTGTTAAGCTACGTGGGTTCAAATATGATCTAGGGCTTGATCCCACACTTGGAACGTGGCCCCACTGGCCGAGGATGGGGAAGGGGCAGGGCAGTCCCTGCTTGGCTGCACTCCCTGGGGTTTTTTTTTTCCTAAACCCAACTCATCTATCAAAATGCTTCTGACTGAAGAGATGTGTGTTGAGTGCTTCAGAAAACAACAATTTGTTCATGCCTGCAAAATTACCAGCTCGTACCAACACGACACCTGGGAGCTGCAGACTCACCTGGGTTAACTGGAAAAAGCACCAAACTGAAGATGATGGGGTTGAATTCAAGACACTTTGGATAAGGTTCAGCTCACCCAGGTTCAGATGCTGGCAGTGCAGGGCTCAGGCCATGCTGTGGCTGACGGGTTTGGCTCCCAGGTCACACGTGGGGCTGAGGCTGGATGTTCTCAGGGGGAGCTCCGTGGGATGGTGTGAGCTCAGCTAACTACCAACAAACTCAGGGGTTTGCTCTGTGCATCTTCTCTGCTCCTCTCCAGCAAGGGCTGTGTACCCATAGAGCTCACCTGGAACCAGCTTGGTGCCCACAGAGCTCTTCGTTGACTAGTTCAGCTTGATGATCCCATGGAATATGGCAAAAAAATGTTTGTGCAAAATAGTGGTCAGGACTGCTGTTGGGAGCAGAAGGGTGGTGAAGAAAGGAAGGGGACAGTGATTCCTCTTTAGGCAGCAGCAAGCCATTAGACTGGCTCCGTTTGTCCTGTGTTGGCATCCTCAGGTTCCCCTGTAACCCAGCAACTCTATATGGACTGCTTGAATATTAATTACAATCAACAGTTCTTTTCTATCCATCCAAGACACCTCCTTTGGAGGCCTCTCTGAACTGTTGGCCTTTTTCCTAAGACCTTAGCAAGACTGACAGTGCTTTGGCATGGTCAGGAATGGGTGACCTCCCATCTATTCTCTGGTTTCCTCCAGGGTGAAAGGACTATCTTGACCCTGCCTTTTTCTCCTCTCTTGAGCACTCCTAGAATCATACAATGTTTGGTGTTGGAAGGGACCTTTTAAGGTCATCTAATCCACCAACCCTGCAGGGAGCAGGGACAGCTTCAACTAGAGCAGGTTTGTCAGAGCTCTGTCCAACCTGACAGGGAATGTTTCTAGGGAGGGGGCATTGACCACCTCTCTGGGCAACCTGGGCCGGGGGCTCACCACCCTCACGGTAAAATATTCCTTCCTTCTCTCTCACCACAGCGTGGAGAAGGTGGGTGTGCTCAGAGTGCAGTTCACAAAGCCCCTCACACAGCTTCTTTTTGTGGTGAGAGGCAGACCCTGGTGAACACGCACTTCAAGACTGCAAAGATCCTCCAGGTCCTCTAGGGACTCCTGAGGATGCTTCTCACTGTGATCTTGACCCATCCACCCTGAGGGCCAACAGGACCATTGGATGCCTCATCAGCATCCCCCTCCTCTGGCTGAGCTTCTGTTCATGGGACGAGCATGTGGCTTACCCAGCACCATAGGTGACCACTCGGGTGCCATCAGTGAGCTGTGGGCATTTCCAGAGGAGTTTCTCCAGGTTCCCTTCTGCCTTTCTTCTTCCCAAGCTGTTTGTGTTTCTCATCCTTTGACGTATCTCTTGCTTTCATTTTTGCCATTTTTGTGATTTGATTTTTCTTTTGATCTCTTACCCAGTTTTCCCAGTTTTCTGTTGAGATCTTCAGATTTGGCTGATGCCCAGCAGTGACACCGTGCCAAAGCAGATTCCTTGGGACAAGTACAAGAACACAGTGTGCACGTAGAAACCTTTCTCCTGAAAAACTTCCCAGATGCCAAGAACCTGCAGCTTAGGATCTTCCCCAGCCCAAGGTGGTATTGATGGTAGTGACAGTGGGTTTTTTCTTCCATAAATCTACATGGTTTCTCCCTAAACTGCACACAAACATGTGGTTTCTGTGACACGGTGTAGCCTGCAGGCCCACAGCTCCTGCTGACAATCTGTTGGTTGTGTGAAGAATGATGACCAGTGTGTTGGTTTGAGTGCCAACAGCTTGCTTAATTTGCTCCCCCAATAACTGCAAGTTCTTGTCACATCTCAGCCATTTCCTCTGGAAGACCTATGTTGTATCCCCATCAGTTGTCTCTTTTCCAGACTGAAGAATCCCAGCCTACTCAGTGGCTCCTTCTACAGATGACCTCCTCTGACTCTAATTCTCCAAACCCTTCCGAATTCTTTTGCACCCCTACTGGAGATGGGGGTGGGGCTGACCTGTGCCTGGATCTCAGTTTAAAGCACTGTGAAATCAGACTGCTCAGAGATGACAGTTGGTGTTTCTCACCATTCCTGTGGGCATGAGCTAAGGAAGACCATAAGCCAACCAGACACAAGGTCAGTTGAGTGTTGGGAAAGCTGCAGAGTAATGCTTAGGTCAAGAAGAACAAGGGCACTCAGTGGTCCAATGATGGGCTGAGTATTTATTTACTCCTTATCTTACAGCTGGTGGAAAATGCACCATTTTCACAGGATGATGCAACACCATGGGACATGGAAGGAGAAGATCTGTCTCATGATAGGAGGATGTCTACAATGTGAAAGTCTACACCTGAGCTAATTCACCACTTTCTCTTTGTGGAAAACGAGTTTACCATAGACAACAAGTGCTTAATTAAGTACAGCCCTCAAAAATATTATCCCAGATCTCCTGGATGGTCATCATGGAGAAAAGAACATCAGGAATTACTGCTAGAGAGCAAGACAGGAAATACACCTGGAAAACATTCTGTTCTGCTCTCATTGACAGTGAAGATGCAGGAGAATCAGAGAGGGTACTGGGAAATGGGGTGAAGATAATCCAAGGCACTGAAGGATGGAATTATTAAAGGAGGGCTGGGACTCCAGCTGGGAGACCAGGGGTCAGTCAACAGGAGGAACTCAGTTCCTGCTCAGACAGTTGCCAAGCTGCCCATGGTTGTAACTCCCAGCAGCCATGGGAAGGATCACTCCTAACTTGGGCAGGCCAGGCACACTCAGTACACGCTGTGGCCTGGAGTTAAGATGTTTGGAGCAGTCCAGGGATGTCTGCTCACACTGCTGTGAGGGAGGAGGGGGTCAGCAGAAGCAAGAGGATTATGCAACATGCTGCGCCAAAGGTACCTCAGGAGATGTCTTTGAGGACAGGTATGCCACATGATACCCCAAACTCTGGGATGTCAGGATAAAGAGAATCTCTCAGCTGACATTTCTCATGCCTAATTTTTGCCTTTCTTACAAAAAAACTTCCTGCCTCGTCCCTGTGAAATGCTGTGGGCAAGGTGGTGTCATTAGCACTCATGGTGGTGTTAATAAAAAGATCATGAGCTACTGCAGAAGATGTGACCTGTCTCTTGGGGTGAATGAACTTCCTATGAGCATGACAGAAATGTGGAACATCACTTGGTCTTGGGACAAGACGTGTCAACTCTGTGCTCCACAGAAGCCAAGAGAAAATTGCTTCTGAATTCGAGGAGATGGCTCCATGGTGGTCTCACTCCCCTTCCACTGCTGCTTCCTTGGTGTCTCACTATGCAGCCCCTGAGCAAGGAGCTTGAAAGCATTTGTGCTGGTCCATCTCAAAGCTTTCTTCTGCTCAGAAAGAAAGGGGCTTTTGTTTTGTGGGCTATGACACATGCACAAACCATGGGCATTTCATGTCCCAGACACCCTCTCCAAAGCATGGCACCTGCTGCAGGGCACTCTGCTCATGGTAGGGTCATATGGACTAATCTACAGCTTAGATGAAGAGTGGTATATGTTTTGCAAAGTTGCTGGGTGGAAAAGTGTGAGTATTGTTCTTGCTAATAACAGGATCAATAACTGAGTATCAGAAATTCCTACAAAGTCAACCCCCAGCATAGAGAAACACTGAGTGAGAATTTTTCTTTCATTCTCACGAATCCATCAAAATACCTTTTCTCCAAAATCTTACAATAGATGCCTCTTTCTTGTGAATCAAAGAAAGTCATATGGCAACTGAAATTCAGTTAAAAGGTCTCTGAATTGCCATAGATAAAACCAGCCCTATGTAAACTGTAGGTATGAAATAACTGCTGCTGCTGCTACTTCCTCAAATGGCCATAGGACAGCAAATGGAGCAATGAGCAGTTGACTCAGAAAACTATCTGATTTAGAAGAAACATGGCCACGGTGCCTTGGCAAACGTCCCTGAAACTGCTGTCAAAACAGCACAGATCAGATCTGAAATAAATAGCTGAAAAGATCTGAAAAAAACCCCCAGCTCTGAAAGAAAAGAATTTAACTGCAGAGAGGTCTACAACCACAGGTCCCAGTTCCTGAAGCATCCCCACCAGGAAGGGGGATAAAGCAATATGCCAGGACAGAAAATGACCGTTCTTCTTTCCCCAGCCTTTTATAGGATTTGCTGGTTTGTGGAGTCTAGAACAAAGCCCAAGCCCCAGTTCCTGAAGCATCCCCACCAGGACAGGGGATAAAGCAATATGCCAGGACTGAAAATGACTGTTCTTCTTTCCCCAGCCTTTTATAGGTTTTGCTGGTTTGTGGAGTCTAGGACAAAGCCCAAGTCTTGGTCTTACCCTGTGCAGTGGAACAAGTGGAGCAGTTGGAAGTCTTCCCACCCACACAGGTAAATCCTCTTGAGTACTCTTGGTGCCCTCCTACTTTCATGAATTTTCCCTTCCCCTGATGCAGTTTGCCCTTCTCTGAAGTCCTCAGCACATCTGAGCCTCAGCCCTGCCCCAGCAGAGCCTTTTCCACCCACCTTGTCAGCACTCGACCCATGTTCTACTCCACTGACCTTGGGCTTGCTTCTTGCCGCCTCCACCACCAACTTGTCCTCCTCCAGGTCTGCTCAGTGTCTCTCCTGATACCTTCTCTGCTTCAGACACCAACTTGTTCTTCACTTTATTCTTCCTCTGAGCCAGCTCTTCACTGATAACCAAACTCATGTAGGTTCATTGCATTTTGCCTCAACAGCATCTCCACAAACGTTCTCCTCCCTCCCTGCATGAGGCACCTTCCCTCCCCATGATTTCACACCTCATGCCCTAGACAGACGTTATGGGAAGAGGCCCTGCTACAGCAGCTCCCCAATAAGCCGAGGAGGAAGAGGTTCTGAGGACAAGATGACCACTCCTTTTGTCCC
>NW_008602345.1:0-3623 GCF_000691845.1 Merops nubicus | reverse complement strand
CGCTAAAGAATTAATCTCCAGGGGCCCTGCCATGAAGGCTTCAGATAAGAAAAGCATAAGACAGGTACAACTGGGGCTGTGCTTCCTTAGCCTACCTCATCTCTCAGGTTTCCCTTTGCTGGCAGAAGGGGGCAGGATCGAGAAAGGACAAGGTGTCTTGAAAGACTCCCTCCAGGGCACCAAAGCATGCTCAGCTTGCTCAGAAACTCTCCTCCTGGCAGCTCTTCACGGTGGACGTTAGCTCAGCAGGACCATAACGTGCAGGCAGCTGTATGGCCCCATGGAAGCATGTCTGCTCCCTCCACCTGCCCCAGAGCTCCCACCTCCTCCCCAGACACCTACACACCACTTGGAATTCCCTCCTTCACACCAGCCAGACAGCAAAGTGTCTTCTGCCAGCTGTAACCCTCCCAATACGAACAGACACTGTCAACGATGTGAAAACCTGGCTGTAGCTGTGGCTTCCAAACTGTACAGGATGACACCTTCCTGGCATCAGAGATGCTTTCCAGGAGGCACAAGAGAGGTACTTGTGTCCTTGTCCCCACTGCTGCTTGCCTGGCTCCCTCAGCAGCCCTTGGTGGGCTGGACTTCCCTTATGTGTTCTCTGTCTAGGACTGGAAGGTTCCTACACTGGCACGTAAGAGTCTTCTGCTGACACTTCATCACCTGGATCCTGGACAGTCCTTTTCATCCTTCCTCAGCAGGTTCCTGTGGGGCTGCATGGTCCCATGGGGACTATGACTCTCTCCTTCCTCTCCCAGGCTTCATGACATGCCTGGGAAGCTGTCCCTGTGTGTTGGGCAGAGCAGTATTGGGCTCCCAAGGACTGACAGAACTTCTAGAGGTACCTCACCTGTCTTCACAACGTGGCCTTCCCTAAGCCACTTCACTCAGGCTGAAGCAGGACAGGGCACAAGCATCCAGACAGCTCCTCTGGTACAGGAGGCCACGGGCAGTGCTGAGCACCTTGTAGTGTCTTAAGGGTGCCACAGCCTCTCCAGGATTCTGGGAGAAGGGACCTGGGCTGCTTTACTACTCAAGGGATGCTGGTGCACCAAAGAACCCGATTTTGGAGAGCAAGTCCTAGCAGGAGGACTGCACTGTAACCTTCTTTGCCAAAGACATCTTGATTGGGACACTGGTGAGCACAGTATGTTCTCTGTGGTGTTTTCTACGTGTTTCCACTCACACTTGGAGGCAGGTGGCCACCCTCTTCCTGAACTGCTCCCATGGTCTGATGGTGGCCAACTGGAGGCTTCTTGGCAATGTGGCTGAAGGGTGCATCTGAGGAATATTCCCAGATGTAGAATTTCATTCTCTGATATGCTCTCAGCACTAACATCCACGTTTCCTTGACTCCCAGATTTGTATCCTCTGAACTCCATCATGGCAGCAGGAAGTGAGTATAGAAATGAGAGGGCTATAAAAAAAAACCAAACACTCCCAGTCTGGTGACAAAAAGGACCAAAAGACATTCTTATGGAAACAAACACCCTTAAACAGGGGTGACAAAACCAGCAAGTCTCTGGGTCACACCTAATGAGCCCTGCCCAGAGCAGAAAAGAAGAAAAGCTTCTCGGAGGGGCAGGCAAAATGGAACTTTGATGTTCATTGAATATTTGGGCAACAAGGTTAAGAAAAGAGCCTGCAGCAGAGCAGGTCCAGAGGGAAAGCCATGGGGAGTGAGTGGTGTCATAGAACACTAGACGTTGGGGAGATCTGTAAGGGGGGAAGACAATTGGGTTGCCCTTCTACACCCCATTTTTCATGGTATCTGGGACTCCCATCTTACCCCCTACATGAAGCCACAGACTCCTCTGACATGCAGCCACAACCTTCCTCTGCTTCCCTTCCCAGACAACGATCCTGGGACTCAGGGGGTATGGCCCAACTTGAGACAGAGCACGGGAGGAGAGCAGGGCTTTCTCTCCTTACTGGAGTAGGAATGGTGTGAGGTGGTGACTGTTGATGGTGTCCCTAGCTACCTTAAACCCTCTCCTAAAATCACCACTCCTTGCAGTAGGGTTGTGCAGGCAAAAGCTGGGACAGCCCATCTCTGTCAGAATCATAGAATGCTTTGGGTGGGGAAGGACCTCTCAAGGTTATCCAACCCCCCTGCAGGGACAGGGACATCCCCAGAAATCACCACTCCTTGCAGTAGGGTTGTGCAGGCAAAAGCTGGGACAGCCCATCTCTGTCAGAATCATAGAATGCTTTGGGTGGGAAGGGATCTTTCAAGGTCATCTTGTCCAACCCCCTGCAGGAACAGGGACATCTGCAGCTAGAGCAGGGTGCTCAGAGCCCCGGCCAACCTCCCCTGGGATGGTTCCAGGGATGGGGCAGCGACCACCTCTCTGGGCAGCCTGGGCCAGGGGCTCAGCACCCTCAGTGTCAAACATCTCTTCCATTTATCTAGTCATAATCTCCCTCTTTCAGTTTAAACCCACCAACCCTTGTCCTGTCACAAGAGGCCCTGATAAAAAGATTGTCCCCATCTTTCTGATAGTCTCCTTGAAGTCCTGAAAGGCCACCAGGAGATCTCCCCAGAGCGTTCTCTTCTCCAGGCTGAACAACCCAAACTCTCTCAGCCTGGCCTCACAGCAGAGGGGTTCCAGCCCTTGGCTCCCACAGGTCCACATCTTTCTAATGCCAAGGACACCAGAGCTGGACACAGAGCTCCAGTCACCCTCTGGCAGTCTGCGTTTGTCACCCAGCCAGAGATGAGGCTGTAGAGATCCTCTGCCCTGGGAAAGTGCCGGGAGGAGACTCCATGCAGAGAACCAAAAAGAAGAAGTAACTTCTCCCCAGGTCCAGGCTGGGGAACAACACTGGTCTCAGCAGTAGAGAAGAGGTCTCAGTTGTACCCTCCCCACCATGAGACATTTGGGGATACTGCTGCAGGGAGGGCACCAGTTCCAGATTCAGCTGGAGTCCTTCCAGCCACCAGGACGTGCTGAGGTTCACAGCCTTGCACACACCTGGATGGCAAAGCAAACCTCCCAGATGCCACCACCAGCTCAGTAGACTTGCCATTCCCACTTACTGCCTGGGTTTTGGGAGGTCGAGAGCCCCAGCAGGTATGTGTCTCCACAGTCCCGTGATTTGTGGCAGTGTTTTCAGAACGTGGGGGTTGCATCTTCCTGACATTTTTCCAGTGGCCACTGTTGGGTTCCAGAAACTTGTTTCTGAGTTCCTCCATGGAAGTCTGTGTAATTACACTTAGGAGGATCAGGCTGAGCATTAAACAATGCAGCCCCCAGAGGGCTGTGGATCCACAGGACAAGTGCCCTGAGAGGTCTGGGGATCTGCATCCCTCGAGGTCTGCACGGCTCGGCTGGATAAAGTCACAGCCTTCCTTATCTAGATTTGACAGCACCCTGTCTCAGGACAGGAGGTTGGTCCAGGGACCTCCACCTCTCCCCCAACCTTTCTGTGAGATTTCTCCTTGTGCAACGCACGCACGTGTCTGTGGGAGCGCAGGGCACACACCGGCATCTACCTGCCGCGTCCAAGCACGTCAGAGCCGCGGGCAGCAGGGATGTGCCGGGTGAACGCCGAGTGCCCGGGCCCAGCAGGTGCCTCTTCTCTTCTCTTCTCCTTTTTCCTGGCGCACGCGTTTC
>NW_008602344.1:1882-22613 GCF_000691845.1 Merops nubicus | reverse complement strand
TCCTGTCTGCAGCTGGTCCAGGTCAGGGAGCAGGACTGAAGAGCACCTTGTGGCAACCTGATCCTGGGGCAGCTAGCAAGGTCCTGAGGTGCAGTGGAAGGTTTGGTAGCCAGCAGCAGAGCACATGGGGCTGTAAAGGCAGGCTGCTCCTCTTTCTGGGGCCGTGCAACACCCTACCTGGAGATTAAGGAGCATCCCAGAGGCCTTACTGATGGTCATGGGGGTGCCACAAGATCAGCACAAAGCTGCTTGAGCAGGGTTAGCAGTGTGCTCTCATATGGTCTTGGATTGTACCTTCCCACAAACCAGCTGTACCTCTCAAATAAATACATACTGGGCAAAGCTCAGAAATGCATCTTTCTGGAGATTATTTCCATCTGCACATCACAAAGGCTATATTGACTCAGCTACACTCCTGAGATCAGAGTGGAAACATGGTATAGCTGGGAAGCAGACACGTGCTGCTTATCAAAGCTATACATACGGTAGGAAAGATAGCAGTGTGGAGAGCAACTGCCTGTATTTGCATCAGCACACAACCTGTTCTGCAATTCTCTGAAACAAAGGAAAAGGAAGTGCTGAATGCTACTGTTCCCTGGTCTGTGCAAAGGGGATGTCAGGAGCACACCGATGCCAGCTGAACTCAATGACACGAGGAATCTAAGTAGTTGACAATTGCTGTAGCTCTCAAAGATCACCCCCCAAAGCCTGTTTATTTTATTTATTTATTTGTATTCCTTGGATCTGCAGAGAAATGTGATAATTGACCCCATGGGAAAGGATACCCTGGGGGCATACCAAAGGAAGAAGTTGTGACTCTTTCAGAGATGAGTGGAAAGTAGGACACGTCACCAGAGCAAGGCTCTACTCTCCCTGCAAGGCTTTTTAACCCATCCACCAGGAGGACAAGTTATGCCTCAAAACTCATGGCATCTGGGTTTCTAGAGGGTGACATAATTAAGCTCAAAAATTGCAAAGCAAGAAAGGCAATTACCTAGAACATGCAGTGCCACTATATACTGGCTACGTATGTACCTCAGACTGGTTCAGGAACAGTCAGTGCAACAGCCATCTGTGGAGGCAGAGAGGCCACTCAGGTCTCTTCCAGCATTAATACTTCCTGGTGTCACTCAGATAACAGAGAATAAGGACTGTCACTAGAGGAAAGTCATAGAATCATTTAGGTTGGAAAAGACCATCAAGATCATTGAGTCCAACTGTAAACCAAACACTGCCAAGTCTACCCCTAAACCATGTTTCTAAATGCCACATCTACACATCTTTTAAATGGTGACCCAACAGCTTCACTGGACAACCTATTCCAATGCTTGATAAGCCTTGCAGTGAAGAAATTTTTCCAATATATCCAGTCTAAACTTCCCCTGGTGCAACTTGAGGCCATTTCTTCTCATCCTATCACTTGTTATTTGGAAAAAGAGACTGACACCCATCTCACTACAACCTCCTTTCAGGTATTTGCATATATAAAAATAAGTAATATAGGACAACCCTTGCACTTATTTCAGAGTTTTTCTGACTTTCTGTAGTTTTGCAGTTTACCATAAATTAGGCCATAATCAGCAGCAATGTCTCCAGGAGTGGGAGTAAAGGATTATTAAGCTCCTCTCTTTTTGTGCCTCAAATCACTTTTGTACCTGTCCTGTAGCTCGAGATCCTCCACCCTTGCCACTGAGTCAGCAGAGAACATCACATGTGTCATCCTCAGTCACCTCAGTGCAAAACCCCCGGGCTGAGTTTAAATGGCTGCTGAACAGTTTAAACCAAACTGTCCTTGCTGCAGAGCTCTTGCACTGAAACCATCACACACTATGTGCTACTGCTGTTATAGGTGTATCCACAGAAGACCCCCTGCTCTAGACAAAATGATCAGAGGGATGGAACACCTATCCTAAGAGGACAGGCTGAGACAGTTGGGGTTGTTCAGCCTGGAGAACAGAAGGTTCTGGAGAGACCTTACTGTGGTCTCCTTTCAGTACTTAAAAGGGGCTTGTAAGAAAGATGGGGACAGACTTTTTTAGCAGACCTTGTAATGATAGGACAAGGGATAATGTTTTTAAACTGAAAGGGAGGGTGGATTCAGGCTAGATATAAGGAGGACATTTTTTACAATGAGGGTGGTGAAACACAGGAACAGGTTGCCCAGCAAGGTGGTAGATGCCCCATCTGCAGAAACATTCAAGATCAGCTTGGATGGGGCTCTGAGAAATCTGATCTAGTTGCAATGTCCTTGCTCACTGCAGGGGATTTGGACTAGATGACCTTTAAGGGACCCTTCCAACCCAAACAATATTCTCTGATTCTATGACAAAGAAGCCTCATCTTGGTGGAATCTGAACAGAACGTCAGTCAGCAAACTCTCATGAAGGCAAAGAATCACTGGGTCTAACAGAAAAAGGTGGTGAAGTGTCCTGAGCACAAAGATAGGAGTGCCATCAAGTAACTCTCATGTTGCCTCTACCAGTCTAATGCCCCAGATAAGTCAGAGAAGTGTAAAAAAGAAATTGATGGCTGCAGAAGACAGTGCCCTTCAAGTAAATGATCACCTGGCAATGCACAGGTGAAGAAAGAAATAGTCACTCCAAAACACACAGTCACCTTTTATAGTCAAACTGTGACTGCTTGCAATTCTAGGACAGCTGAAAAGGGGCACAGCACATTGCCTGATCACAGGGAAGAGCTAACTGTGGGTGCTTGACCTCAAGGTTTCCATCTAACCCAGGTACAGATTGAACTAACCTGGGAGAAAGAGGTCAGTGAATCCCAAACCCACTGACATTCCCTCAGCTCAGGCTTTGTTTGCTATGTGGCAACCTGCTCTCTAGCAAGAGAGCTCCTCCTGAGCAAGGGATGCAGAATCAGTCACAAAAAAAAATGGCATAACTGCTTTTCCCTGGAAAATTCCATCCAACGCCTGCACAGCAGCTGGATTTCCCAAGTCTGTTATCTCATTGCACTCTTCTGGATGGATTTGCTCTCAAAACAGTTGCAGATCTGTAAGTATCACTCATGGCTTGATTCACCATGGTTTACCTGAATGGAATTGGCTACACTGACTCCCCTTCTCCCACTCCCAAACGCTAAGTTATTCTAATTCATGACCCAAATGTGGCATATTAATGGTTACTTTAGTCCAAAATGTTAATAAATTCTAAAAATCCAAAACTATCCTACTCACTTCACAGTTCAGAACACTACTGGGGAATTAAGTTCTACTTCAGTCTCATTCTTTCCATTATTATTCCAATATTTATTGGAGCCTTAAATACATTTCTTTTTCTACAGAATCAGCCAGAGAGATGCATCACTAATACAGTGGCCAAGCATGGGTACTCTTACTCATCTTGGGCAGTTCCTTAATTCAAGAAAGGTCCTGCAGAAGAAAGCATGACTGCAGTGTTCAGCATGAAGTAAAGACACGGGGCAGGCTCTGGCTCCTTAAGTTTGCAGATTTTGATCTAAGATCCAGAGCCCCTTGCAACAGCTTTGCCATCAAAGGGCATAAATAGTTTTATGACAAAACACTTATGCCTCCTACTGAAATATGCATTCCTGCCAACAAGTCCTCAGCAACGGGGGGATTTTATATGAAGATCCAGAAGTATGAAGAACACATTCAAGGCGTATAGATTTCCAAAAGCCAATTTTACAGCATGTGCCTCTTTTTTTGCTTAATGGTCGCAGCTAGGTTTAGAATTAAATGTCACGTACTTTTTATCTTCTTTTTTTAACTGATTGCTGTTTATAACCCTTACACTCAACAAACAAACTGGGGCATCCAACTCTGTTTTCTAACGTCGGCAGCCTTTCTTTTTTTCTCCCCTGTAGCAAAAACTCTTTGAAGTCCTTCACCATTAGTTACAAGTATTCTGATATTTCCCCAGCAAGGATGTAATAAGAGCCAAAACAAGCCTCCAGGTGCCAATATTGCACCTGACAAATTAGGCACACGACTGGAAAAGGATGGGCCCATCCTTCTGCTTAATGTTCATTTCCTCTCATTTCCACGTTAACAGGAAGTAGTTGGAATGGAAAAAAGGCTTTCCTTAAAAACCCAAGCTATCAAAAGGCCTGGAGCTGTTTCTTCTTACAAACAAAAAACTTGGAAGCCAGCTAGGTCCTATGATTTGGAGCTCATTTACAGTGACTTATTTAACCCCTACTGACGGCACGATGAACAGGATGTTATGATTTATTTAACACTTAAAGCGGGTGTGAGAACAAGGTGGATGTTGCCCTTAGACGTAGTCTTTTCATAATTTATTGCTCTAAGTACTTAACTTTTCCTCAGGGAAGCCTTTGATAGCCGGCCGCTGCAGTGTGGTTAAGTGTGTGCATTAAGCTGTAAAGCAAAAATATTAATAATAATACCAAAAATGGTAACTGCAGCACAAGTTATTGTCTTATATAACTGGAACTCTGAAGGGATAGCCTGACACCAGCTGAATTGACTAGAGGACCTTTAATGGAGCAACATAAAAAGTGTTGAATTTACTTCAGCTCCACAATCTATCCACAAACACAGTGGCAAATTCACTGCATGGCTCCTAGAAGGCCACTGGAAAACTAACAAAACTGGCTAAAAAAAAAAAAAAGACTAACATCTCCTACACTTGTGCCACAGGGGACTCTGACCAAGAACAGAATCACAAAAAAATGTTATGTCTGACTGGCTTTAAAGTTGAACTGCTGCTTAATAATGTTGTAGCATGCCTCAGAGGGTTTATCTTAAAGCACCTTCTTTTGAATGGTCTGTAATCTTTCTCTGGAATACAGGACGATCCTTTAGAAACCATTTTTATGTCAAAGTTACTCAGTGAAATAATGCATAGATCTTCTGCCCGCTGGAGATCAGTGCTCAGCTCTGCTTCATGTCATTACGCTGAAGGCCCTTGGTGAGTTCAGCAAGCAAGATCTGTAGGAACACTTGCACCTGTGGATAAAGGACTTCAACCTTGAATGATAAACACGTATTCCTGTTGGGATTTTTCCTCTCTTGAGCATGCATATGTGAGCATAAGTTGTATTTTAATACAGACAGGCAGGTGATACATTTCACTTTTAGGAGATGAAGTAACGATTTTAGCAAATTTCATTCGTCTCTTTAATCTTTTATTTCCATGCACACTGAGTTAAATGTTGTAAAACTATCAATTCTGTCAAAACCTAACAGAAAGAAAACAAGAAACCCTGCAATCTTAATGTCCAAACTGACTGGTGATTATCAGGAATTAAATGTGCAGGAATTCCAAATCTTTTCTGATCGGAGATGTCTAGATGACTTTTGTTTTTCCATAATTGTATGAGGTTCCTACATAGTATTTAAGAATCAATTATATTGCAATTGATGTAATTAACTCTAATAATCTAGTAAAAGTCAGTAGGAGGGCTATTCAAGTCAATAGAAAAGAGAGACTATATTATGAAGGTGTTATTAACCTATACAGATTTTTACTAGGCACTTCCTTTTCTTACATAATAAATATACAGTGATGAGGAAGGCTGTCATTATAATTTAATGGGAACAATGGCTTATCACTTCCTTTCCTGTACAAGCCTTAACTAATTCTACATACGCGGTATAAGTAAAAATGAAGTTAAATGAATCTCGCCAATTAGCTATTAATCATCCATCAATCATCTGTTGCTCCGTGATTAAAATCCGTGTTGCATTCAGAGCTCGGAAAGGTATTTGGGGAGTGGCAGGAGCTGCATTTACATCTTCCAATTCATTTATTCATGCACTTCCATTTTGCATTGCCAGAGGTACTTACTGAAACCAGTCCTGAAGTCAGAGAAAGTCTCCTGAGGAAAGTCAAGGTAAAACAAAACTCTCATTTACATGTTTATAGGCACTGCTCTGGCTTTAAGCACTGTGGTGCATGAGAATCTCATTCATGCTTCTGAATTCAGTCAGACAACTCTTTCTTGGGGACAGAAAGCAACACTCTGAAGTCAGGGAAACTGAGGCAGCGGTGTGCCATATGCCATGCAAAGTGATGAAGAGAATTCCTCTATCCAAGATCCTAACCTCCTGTCTTATGCTCCAAACCTTTTGCGCTGCCCAGTGAGGTCAGAGGGAGTTCTGCTTGAGCACAGCTATTAAAGACAGGCTTTTTAGGAGTTTCTTCACCTTCATCAAGCTGAGCATAAGCCTTATTAGATATGGAAGACTGCATTGATCTCATTAGCAGAAGTGCTTGTCTTGGCAGTAGACAAAGATCAGTTGTCTGTGCTACTGTGATTCGATGTATTAGTTGCTTCTACACGGCTGGCTACAGGAGATCCTCGTCTTGCACCCTGGCAGCCTCAGCCCAGAGGGTTCCCTGTGGCACCATTTATCTCTCTCTCCAAAACTGCAATGGACCATTGTGGGCAGATCCAAAACACACCCAAGCACACAGTGACTCGATGATACACTGCAACCTCTTTCCTACATAGAGCTGAGGTGATCAAAGGAGGTCCAGGAGAAGGCGAGGACAGAGTTATTTTTTCTGGAGTCATTAAAAATCAAAATAAATACTGAATGACATGGATCCTCAGTGCAAAGTCACTGAATTTAGGCAAAGAATGAAGATCAGGTTGGGATGCAGGAGAAGATATTTGTCTGCTGTTAAAATAGTTCCTAAAAGGTCCTGGGAAGATTGTTTTAATTTTGAAAACTCTCCTTACACAGACCCTTCCTCTTCTTTGTTCACAACTTCAGACCGCTTTGGGTAAAACGTAGCATGTGTACTCCACTAAAGAAAGAGGGAGCTGTGATGTTGCAATAAATACAACAGAGGAGTCCAGTAATGCTTTGGAACTACAGCACTTATTTTTTTCTTTTTCTTTTTTTTTTTTTTAAATCACAGCAGTAGGGCAAGTGCTCTATAGATATCAATAGTTGCACCAGAGCTGACCTATGTTGCACAGAATGAATGAGCTTTGACTATAGGAACACAGATAGGCAACCCTGCTGACCCCTGCTGAATAAACCTATTGTAAAGCTGGCAAACAACATCCTTCCAGGGCTCTTGGACTTGTGGCTTCATCTAGTCTGGGACTCCCAAGAGCATTTTTTTTTTTTTTCCTTTATAACAGCATCACACTTTCCTATACCACTAAACACAGAAGACATCTCTGATGTTCGCATTGCAAGCTTCACTCAGAGCTTACTTGATTTGGTGCTGCTTGACAAAGCCTTTGCTTCAGGAGCCAGTTCTGTCATAACAAAGATGTAGATGGAAAAAAACAGTGCTCCATGAGGCACTAAACCTCTTTTTTTCTTGTTGTGGGCCAAAGCAAAATGCCCACGGGTGTCACAGAGCCCCATATACAAATAATTAGTTCACCACAGCAGGTAGATCTCACTACAAAAGTATTTTGAAAATGAGATCTTTTGGGAGAATCACAATGCCTAATTTCTGGGCATGTGAAGTGAGGTTATGATGGGGTGTTGAGCAGAATGCAATGCTGCCTGCTGCAAACACCTCCCGGGGGCTGAGCTTTGCTGCCCTATACCATGCCAGGGCTACCTGAGAAGCACAGGGGTGTTTTTCAGATGTCTTTGGAACTGCAAGCCCATGCAAACAAGCTGTGCCAAAAATGATGGACTGAGAACTGCTGAAGTACAGCAATTTAGCAGTCAAAACTTCCTTTATTTAAATCCCCAAACACCACTTAGTTATATAATAATCTCAGTTCTTTCACACTCCACAAGCTTGCCTTAAATTGTCTGGAGCAGCTCCTCAGCTAACACAGATAGTCCCAGTCCACAGAAGGCAGTGGAACTGGGATGATTCCCACCAGCTGCTGCTCTGCTCTGACTGCAATTGCATTTCACACACAAAAGATGACAATAATCTACGAAAAAAAACAAAACAAACCAAACAAAAAGCACCCTCCCCTCTGTCTGAATTATCATCTGCAAGAAAAGATTCCAGTGTTCTGGCTTCCATGGAAAATCAATACAGTCATATCTTTATTTTTTTACTTAAAAAAAACTCAACAACAACAACAAAAAAAAAAAACAACACTTGGGATGACAGCATTAGGTAGCACTGTGAAAAACAACTAAATATAGAAGTAGATCATGATGGGTGTGAATGGAAAACAAAGGAGTCAGGAGCCGAGCTCCTGCTGCTGTTACGGACTATAACACCCATAATTATGTTATTATGTACACTGCCCACTTCAACTATATCTGGACACCACTTACCATGATAAAAATCTGATTAATAACATGACATATAATCTTGGTTTCTTTGATGAGCATTAACTTCTGCCTTCTATATTCTTTTTCAAACAGACAGGATATTTGTTTTGCCTCCCTTCTACGGGGAGTTTGGAAGAGAGAACATACAGAAAAAAAAAAGTTAAAGGGTGAGGTAAAAACCTCCTCGCTGGGCTCATTTTATCTTTGTGTAAAAACATGCTAATCCACTCCCAAGGCACTGCTGTACATTAATTCTCCTCCTCAGAAACACCAAAAATGTCTAAGTACCATAGCCTCCATATAGAAACACATCTGGACTTAGGGCACACTTCAGCTGCACAACTGCTACGCCTTTTGATCCTGAGCACCACAATTTTCAAACCTGAAATGCCCTCGTGTGAGGTAGCTGAGTTTAGGCTGGCTCAGGCGGGTGGTGCTCAGCTGGGCTGGGCATGGCAGGGACCCACAGGCTGCAGAAGACACACAAGGATGCTGGGTGCCAGCAGTGGGGTGCCCATCCCTGCTTCCCAGCACCAGACAGCATCTCAGGTGCTCCCTGCAGTGGCCCAGCACACCCTCATCCCTTGTGTGTGCCCAGAAAAGCAGTACTGCAAATTTCTACAACTACATTAACGTTTGGACAAAGTGAAATATTTTTAAAGTCCTGAGACTTTATTTAATATCTAGAAAGTGAAAGGGGAAAAAACAGAACTGGCAAAAACAAATGAAAAACAGTGCCCTCCAAAAGGAAAGATTTTTTTTTTCCCTTTAGTTAAATGAATATTGAAAAAAGCACACATCTTATTAATTCTTCAGTCCCAGAGGTTATCCTAGCTAGTTTTTTTCACAGCTCACCAGGAAAAACCCTCAAGATATTTCTAAGATAGCTGTTAAATGTCTGACTTTCATCTACCACAGAGGAAATCTGTATTGCCAACAGCTTGTTCTCAGAATTCCACCTTAAAACAGTTTTAGTACCACCAGACCAGAAGGGTTTGATGCCAAAGAGCTGTTCTGTCCTATTGAAAGCAGAGAATGGCTTCCTCTGCAATATGTACAAAGAGCAAGGAAATTTACTCAATTAATGTGAAACACAAAATGGCATCTGCCATCTGGAGATGCACACAAAAGCCATGGGCAGTCAAACACTTCTTAAGACTTTGGCATGTAAAATTAACATATTTTAAGACTTAAAGGGACATGTGAACTCCTAGTACATGAGGATTTAATTTTTTCTCACAGCAAAATAAAATACACAATAGAGTATTTCCAATGTAATGTCCCAGAAACAGCAGTGCTAATCACCTACAAAAATTTGGCTGTGACACCAAGACTACCTTTTATATGCTTTTATATGGATGGGAGTTGACAGATTATTTATTTAAATATGCATTTTTTAACAATAGACAGAAATATGCTTTCACTAAACTTTTAAGTCCATTAAAGTGTGCTGTCTTACTGAGACTGGTGTAAAAGTCTTGTCGTTTCTTCTTGTGTGTGATGCTGTGCATCCACTCTGGATTTATTTTTCATTGCAAAAAACAGAGTGATGCTGACTAGGCAAGTTCAGTGCCAATTTAAAGTGTATAGAAAGGGCTCCCTATACTCCAAGCATTTTTAAGTATTCCTCGCTTGAATAAAATGAAGAAAGTTCAGCTCCAGTGTCTGTTCCCTTTTGTGTATTAAAAAAAACCCATACTGCTTTAAAAAACCCATGACATATGGTATCTAAGTGGTCACTACCATAAATTATTCAACCTCTGCTCACCCCACAAATGGAAACCTAACAAAATGCAAAACCTGAGGCCTTGCCACCAGACTCATGGTCACAAATTCCCAGCAGTGTCTTCAGCACACATTTGGCCATGCAGATCTGGTCACTGTACCCAGAATTTTCCTCCAGACGCCCACTGGGATACACAAATTTACCTGCTTTGCACTCTGCCTGCATCCTCTGTTCTGACATTCCCCAGGATCACCTGAACTGACCCCGCCTGTGTTTTATGGCACTGCCCTTTCACCCTGCCTCTTAGGTGACAACCCAGCACTGGTTTCACAAACCCTGTCTCATGCATTGTGCTGGAGAAAGGGTGAAAAAAGCAGAGGAGAGGGCAGAAATCAAATCAGATCCCACTTAACACAGAGCAAGTGATTCCACAACGATCCCCTGCATGATGCTGCTCAGGATGATCAAGATGTTGAAAAAAGCAGAGGAGAGGGCAGAAATAAATCCAATCCCACTTAAGACAGAGCAAGTGATTCCACAACAATCCCCTGCATGATGCTGCTCAGGATAATCAGGATGCTTGCACAAATCTGCCACGTTTGCCTTGCAAAACCAAACTTAATTCAGGCACCCCACAACTTTGTGGCAATTTTCCTAACTTTCTTTCAGCAGATGTTCTTTTTTTTAAGCACCGAAGTGAATGCTTCAGAGTACCTGACAAAGTTGGCTCACAGAATTCAGAGCTAAGGACACCAAACCTGCAGATGCTTACGTGTGAATTATGATCATGTAGCCAGTATAATAGCATGACACTACACACATTGCTTTTACTCAGATGTGCAGGGAAAAGGCAGCAGTAAGTTTAACAGAACTAGAGTATTAGTGAAGGAGTGTTGGGTACAAAACTTCTTTAACAGTGACCCTGTCACTCGTTTGCACAAATCTGCCACGTTTGCCTTGCAAAACCAAACTTAATTCAGGCACCCCACAACTTTGTGGCAATTTTCCTAACTTTCTTCCAGCAGATGTTCTTTTTTTTAAGCACCGAAGTGAATGCTTCAGAGTACCTGACAAAGTTGGCTCACAGAATTCAGAGCTAAGGACACCAAACCTGCAGATGCTTACGTGTGAATTATGATCATGTAGCCAGTATAATAGCATGACACTACACACATTGCTTTTACTCAGATGTGCAGGGAAAAGGCAGCAATAAGTTTAACAGAACTAGAGTATTAATGAAGGAGTGTCGGGTACAAAACTTCTTTAACAGGGACCCTGTCACTCACTTTGCAAGTTTTCCTGGTTTGTTATTTGAGAAATTTGTTTTCTAAGGATTATTTTTACTGATTACTTTTTTTAGTTAAAGCATTCTTAAAGGTAACTGCATAAAAAAATATAATATGAAGCAGAAGACACAAAAGTCATCACTCCAGGATCAACATTCACATGGCCCACATATTTTTTGCTACATTTTGTAGGAAAAAAAAAAAAAGTGCATGAAACTGTACACTCAGCCAGAAAAAGAGGGCTGAAAATGCACTAAAGCATCATTTAAATTTTATTTACCATTTTGTTGATCTGTGTGTGAGAGAGGAGAAACAGAGACAGAAACGCAGAGAGGGAAGAAAGTGACTCATGCTTGACAATGTTACCATGTAAATGGTCATAGCTGTGGGCTTCCCTGGGGGAATCTGTAATACCACAGCAAAAAAACGAGCTAGCCAGCAATTACAGTGCCGGCACCAAGTCCTTCTGGCACCAGCCATAAAGTCTGGCTACAGCTGGTGGGAGTGCTCTGGCTGTGTCCCCCCACCGGGAGCATCCTGGGCTCCAGAGGCCGGGTTGCTAGCATGGGGCAAAGCTGCAGAGACAGCCCCACACCTCCAGGCAGGCAGAGCTCTCCCAAAAACTGCTTCTCACAGAGTGATGTGGAAAAGAAAGCGCAGAGATCAGAGCTGGTGTCCAAAGCTACCAGCTCAAGACCTTCCAAAATCACTGTAAAAAGAAATACATTTTGACTGTTGCTTAGGTAGCTTTCATGCCAGGTTGCTAGCATGGGGCAAAGCTGCAGAGACAGCCCCACACCTCCAGGCAGGCAGAGCTCTCCCAAAAACTGCTTCTCAGAGTGATGTGGAAAAGAAAGCGCAGAGATCAGAGCTGGTGTCCAAAGCTACCAGCTCAAGACCTTTCAAAATCACTGCAAAAAGAAGTACCTTTTGACTGTTGTTTAGGTAGCTTTCAAGCACAGCTCCTCTCTCAGCAGATGTGTGTACACGTGAGGTATGATCCCCAGCCACCCTCGCACACAGCAGAATCCCATCTTGCAAAAGAAACTTTCACCAGCACTGATGTGAAGGACTCTGTATTACAAATAAAAATACGGTCCTCAGCAAAAGAGAGAGAGAAGGGTTCCTGGGTGAGGAGCATGAACCCGGGCCAGTGACAGACCTGAAGTGAAACATGACGGGGATGCTGCTGCAAGAGGACAGCTGAGGATGAGCTGGGTTCTCCAGGCATGTCATGGGCATGACATCCCACAGCTCCGGGGCTGGGGCTGCCGAACCCGCTGCCGGCCAATCCTTGGAGTGTCACTTACATGAGCTCCAAAGTAATCTTCTGGCCCACCCTTCAGGAAAAAGATAAGATGTCATGATCAGCTAATAGGAAGTGACAAGAAGAGATAAAATGGATGGGGAGGGAGGGAAGGTTTTGGATTGAAAAGGCATTATTCTTTCCTCTCATGCCAACCCTGGTAACTATAGGGCTGAGTTAATTAACGGGCTGTTTAAGGGCTTTCATCCCTTTTTGCATATAGCAGTCATTTTTCTACAGATACATATAACACAATTAACCTGTAGCTTTTTAAACAATCACACATGGCAATCCTTTCAAATTTGTGGGGAAAACATTGCACTTTTACAGAAAAAAAAAAAAGGATTTAATTAGGGAAAAAGATCGTGAAGAGTCTTTGTTCATGGACTCTCCCAACTATTCCCTTCCATGTGGCACAGGAACCCCCTGCCAAGACATCCAAGCATCTTCCACAAAGCAAAAAACAACAACAAAAAAACCACAAAGCACAAAACCTCCAAGTTTCTGGTTTTCCTCCCTCTTCAGGATAGCAAATCTTGTCTGTCAGACTTATTTCACTTGTGATTAAGAAATCTGCTTCACTCCATAACAAAATGTTAGTGCATCACTTGACAAAGTCCCACTGAGCATGGAGTGAGACGTTTAGACTGGAAAATGCTTGTGAAGTTTCTCCCCAGATGCTGCTCCACTGGTACATCTTAGTGGGGGGCACGTGTCCTACCCCACACAACCACCCTGCTGCACACACACAAACCCCCCAGTACTGGGGGAGCTCCACAAACTTCAACAAAAACCTAACCAGAAGTGCCAGGTTTTTGATCATTGACCGATGTTGATCAGTCTGGTGGAGGAAGAAGTGTCTCTGCTGGGTACAAAGCCCAGGACCAGGGGCTGAGATCTTTGTGTGTCACGACATTTGAATGACAAATAGCAGCAAACAGCCGAGTGCATGCCACAGAGACAGAAAGGCTCCTTTTACACTGTAAAGAATTCGGAACTTAACGAAGCCACAATATGTTTTGAAGCTTTTGCCAAGAAGTACAAAAACCTGTAGTCATTGAAGCTAAGCATTTGACAACAACTGTGGTTTCTTCTGCACGACATATTTTCCTGGTGTATTTGTTTGTAAAGGTAGGGATAAGTATAGTAACACAATCTGTTCTTTAATATCATAGGCAAAGAAAAATCACCAGTCACTAGCTACAACAGTTTCTAATCTTTGTGAGACAGCTGCACGTATGTATCTTTATTTTTTTATTCTAAATGTCTCAAATGGAGTCTGATCCTGAAAGCCCTTCCTCCCTCCACTGATGCTCGTCTGCAATAATAATACTAACGAACATCAACTGCTGATGTAAGGAAAGAAAAGAAGATGAGGCTCAGATTCCGTGTACAATGCTCATAATGGTTATTTTCACTAAAGATAAGAAAGCAGACTTGTATGTGCAATATCACAGAAACAAGCCATTCTGTCCCTATCTACAATTTTGACAGTTATCTATGGGAAATGTGGACTTAAAAAAACTCTTAAGAATAATTATTAGAAATCGTAGCCAAAATAACATACATCACCCTTGATTAGTTACATGAAAAAGCAGCCTTAAATTGATAGTTTAAAAACAGGAAAATTAGCAGTATGATTAAGTATGAATGGCTAATAAAAAGAATTTTGCTAAAACAGATTAAGGTTCAGATCAAGGTCACCAAAGGAACTGATTGAGGAAAACTGTCATTTTTGCTGGGACTCAGTAGCTGTTTTAGCAGCGCTGTTTCCTCTGAATCACAGTCTTGTAATGAAAAATTGCACTGTTGGGGTTAATGAAGACTTGGCGTGTTTGTTTACCCCAAAATCTCAGTTAAAGCATTGTGGTTACAGGAGAAGGTAAATTCCCTGTGTGCAAGTAGACAGGAAGGAGTAGAACTAAGCTAAGTAACCTCCAGTAAAATACAAGGTGAATTTGCACTGTAGTTGCAATTCTTGTGTTTGTTGTAAATTCACTCCAGGGGAAAAGAGAAAAAAAACTCTGTGAGTGACCCAGAGCCCTCTTTGTCCCCGTTTCTTCCAAAATAAACAGCTCCTAGTCACAGTGCCACAGAACCCCATCAGCAGAGGCCAGGCAGAGAAGTCCTCTAACGGAGTCTGGGATTTGCTTTTCTGCCAGCTTCACCCCTTCTTGGCTGTGTAGAGGAGCAAAGTACTCCAGGAGGGTATTTCTCTGTCCCTCTTTCTGTCCTGGTGGGTCAAGAGGTGAGCAAAGGACCAGGATTCATATGTAGGGTCTGAAATTCAGTGTTCCCAAGGGAGAGATTTACAGGGAGGCTTTTCCCAGGCGAAGCCTCTCGTCCTGCATCCAGGCATCAGCAGTTCTCTGCTGTGAATGGGATAGTGCTGCTGCCTAGAAGCTCTGGGTGCAGCTGACCCCAGGAATTCCAGACCTGAAGCAAACTTTTCCATGCAGTTCCCCTCTGAAAATGACCCTATTTTCTTGTTATCCCACTTGCAGGGAGCTGGGGTGAGTCCCAAAGATGACAGAGAGCTGATGCGTGAGGGTTTTTGCCTCACATTTACAACTTGTCCCCCTAGAGTGTAAGAGACAGAGGGAGGGACCACAAGCATCCAGGACACTATCTGCCACCTCCTGCTCCCAGTCCCATGGGACCTCAGTGCCACCAAGCTGCATGGCAGCAGCACACCCAGCTGCCCTCTGGAGCAGATTCCTTTGGATCATGCAGCTCTATCCACGCGTGGGTCCAGGCTCCACAGGGAGCACTGGTGCTTCAGAAAGGGAAATTTTAGCATCAATGACAGCATTCCTCACATCCCTGCTTCATGGATACAAACTTCCAGTGAAATAGTCATGCCTACAAGCTGGGGCTATGAAGGGCTGGGAGTTTTACTCTTTGGGTTTCTTTCCTCCTGGGCTGGTGCTTTGCCCAAGGGGGAGGTGGCACGCCTGGCCTGTCACAGGAGCCACCACAGCCCTCCTGAGCATTGGGTTGCTGCTCGGTGGCATGAGCTGCTGCTGTCATTAGCACTATCGGCCAGCCTGATCGGGGTCAGCAAGCCAACGGGAGAGCTGTTGGACAGCCCAACAATAAAAAGACAGTCCTTGTCCCAGAACACACTCAGGCTGGTTTCCTGACAAGCTGTAACAGGTTCTGCAGTGGCACCTTTTCTGTTGGTAAAGAAAGAACTTCTGTCTTGCAGAGCCTGAACCCGTTGCTGAAAGACTGAAAGGAAAATGAACTAACAGGACAAAGGGGCTGTGTGCAGGGTTTTTTCACATTTGTTTGTTTTGGTCTTAGTTGCAAGTAATGCACATGGAGCAAAGTGCGTTGACACGCAGAGGAAAATAAGCACTCCATTTTAGAAAGTACAGCTACTCCAGATCAAAATGAATGCAAAAAGTCAAAATCATCCAGATAATATTACTGGGCAAGAAATCATATTTTTATTAGCACATAAAACACGTCACTTGACAATGAGGATCTGCAGCATGGAGTAAAATAACCCTCCAGCAGCGAAGTCAATATTTAAATCAATATCTCTTGTAAAAAAAATATCTTACTCATCGATACAGATTGGATTTTTTTTTCCTTATGAATCTCTCAGGAGGTAAACAGCATACTTCTGTTGTAAAAGCAACTGAGCAGTATTGCCAAACAGGTCTAATCATTCCTAGAATTCAACAGCATGATGCTCTGAAATTATTAATGTTGTTATAAATGCCATTTGACCTTTATGTCAGCGATGTATTTTCTTTACAGAGAAAGGCACCTACATTACTTCAGCCCTGATGCTGCTGAGCATGAGCCCAGTAACTTCAGTGGGAGTTTAGGGCACTCCAGGACGATTTTTTACATTATGTAGGTACCTAATGATTCAGCTACTCAAGGCTAAAATCCATAAGAGATATTAGTGAGTTCATGCTAACTGCTGTGACATGCTCCATCCACTCCAGCCAAGCTGTGCAGTGTTATGGAAATGTTCACAGCTTGCAGGGGCCAGTGTGCAGAGCACACCCCAGGGCTGTGCACCCCTCCCATCTTCTTCTTTTAAGCACCTTTCACAAAGTCCAGCTCAGTGGGTTTATTCTCCTTTTGACCCCGTGGCAGCCTGCTTTCTTTCTGCAATGTGCTGAACTCCCCAAAGGAGGGGTAGGTGATCCCATTCCACAGCCTAGTGGCCCATGCAGTTTTTAGAGAGAAGAGAGCCATGACTTCTAGAGCAAAGTGTTAAATGCAAACTTCCCACCTCTAGGAGAGACACCTAACTTGTAGTTCACCCTATGAAAGATGGGAACTGACACCACCATGAGGTGGTTCTTGCAAAGAAAGCAGTACTGGGTGCAGTTTTGCTGGAGCTGGTAGGTATGGGCAACACCTGTGAGCTGGCTCCTGAGCAGCTCCTAGGTACCCCTTTATGAAGCTGCTCATTGAGGGATGGCTCTGGTAAGCCTGGAAACAGCACTGCAGCACCACCAGCACTTAGCTCCTGAGCTGGTTGATCCACAAGGGCAGTTTTGTATATAGCATCTAAAGACAACCTATGCTTTGCTTTAGGCTCCTAAGCTTATTGGTTTATTCAGGACCTTACAAAACCATCCAGGCACCTACATCCTATTAAAATTAATAGTACAGCACTTGCAACTGTTTTGAAATGCTGTTAGATGCCTTTCTGCCCCTGAAAAAGTTGTCCCTGAATGCTTTACAGGACTGAGTCCTTAGAGGTGGCAGATCACATGCATTCTTCAGATAACAGGAATGCCTTTTTATTAGAAAAGGTGTGTTTTTAAAACTGTTGCTCTATAATATGAAATAATTCAGTGCACACACACACACACAAAAAATTAAAAAAAATTACTTTCCCCAAGTTATATTCTCTCTACAGAAATATTTTCCTCTTTCTTAAAAACACGAATCAACCAAAAGAACATAAGTCTGTAAAGTAAAACTACCTTTCCTGTTCAATACCAGCTTTGATTCTTCAGCAGGGTAGGGTACGTTTTTAAACCATTAAATGTTCCTTTTAACCTGCTTTATGATTTTAGACTTCTTAAGACTTTTAATGCAAGTACGAGGACAGGGCAACACAAAGTATTTTTTAATGTGCTTTTAACCCCTCCACATGGATGTTGCTGAAATAGTTCAGATCTTTGAACCACGGCAGGGTGGTACTGACTGAGAGCTGTCCCCCTCCACCAGCTCTTCAAATATGATTAATAGAAAGAAAGCTGCGTCAGGATTAGTTTTTGTACAAGACAACAGTGTGCATCCCCAAAGTCTTCATTCAAAAAGAACAGCCTGGAAGGCTTCCCAAATTTTGGTTTCAGAGTCTCGTCCAGCATCCCTTTGGACGCAGTGCAGGTAAGACATGTTTTGGTCAAAAGAGATGGAGGCAAGCAGTAACTGATTCAAACAAACCCATGCTAAGCATAAACCCAAACCAGAGGAACAGATCAGAGTTGAAGGTAAAATCAGCTTCTACCTCGCAGCCTTTCCTGGAACACTATGTGAATAAGAACCTGCATTTGCCAGAGTTTTGCATTTGACTTCGAAACAGGCTCGACAATCACACCTCCTGGAGGTCCAACTGCCTGTGATACCAGGAGATGTCTATGCCAATGGACAGCAAAGGGTTTTCTGACTGCTGAAAGATGGATTCCTCCTCAGCAGGCTTGATCACCACTTCCAAAGTCTGTGGTTTGCTGTGAATTAAGGTACCAAGGGAATTCCCATCCCGGCAGCGCCAGTCCAGCAGCGTGCACACGGGGCCAGATCACCAGCTGATGTAAACTGAGGTGGCTCTGCTGGATCTGGCTGACATCTGACATTCATTTACAGTTTCTGAATGAGGAATTAAGAAGAAGAGTGGGATGACATACCCATGGCATTGCTAGTTCAGAAAGCGGTGAAAGGGAACTGCCAAATGTCTGCTACCAGAGGAACACCAGCTCTACTTCTTATTGCCACACAGGGCTTCTTCCAGGAATTTGGGAGAGAAGCATAACCATGGAGCTTTGCAATGTTTCTGGAAATGCACTTGATTTGATGAGCCCCGGTGAGGCCAGGTACCCAGGGCCAGGTAAGGCTGGAATTGACAACGTGGTGGCAGCTGCTTGGATGAGAATCTCCTCACAGCATAAAGCAGGTGGAAACGTTTTCCTTTTTAACCCAGTGGAAGGAGCAGGCAGGGGAAAAGCAAGGCCCTGTTTCAGACAAGAAGACATCACAGCAGCCCACACTGGAGGCAGGCTCTCATAACGGTGCTCCAGCTGTTCCCACGGACCTGCAGGGTTTTGGGGGGGGTCCACCTGATTCCTGTAAATTCAAACCTACAGCCACATTCACATCGGGGTGCTCCTTCAAAGCTGACAGCCAGGAAACCTGAACCAGTCGGGGACAGCTCTCTTACCTTAGCAAACACTGTCCTGCACTGTTCAGCTTGGGAAAGCACAAATAGTTAATCTTAAAAGCAGTCTTACAGAAATAGGGTTTGGGAACCAATCTACCAAATTTACACAGTGGTGTTTAAACTGAGCAGGACATTAGCTGATACTCAGTGGGCAAACTTAATGGCCAACCTCACTCTATCAGCCTTTTCCCATGAAAATCCTGCACCCTAGCTGCTACCAAGTGCTAATTTGTTAAGAAAGCTTTAATTGAGTGACAGTTAATTATTGACAGATTTGAACTACTTTATCTCTCAATCAAAACCTGGCTCTGTCCCAGGCAGCAGGCAATTTACGGCCACAAAGGTAAATCTGTCCACGTGCAAGCTTTTTTATGCTGAAGCCTGACGGCTCTCCCTCCCCCACCACCAATTTCTGCTAAAATTTCTCCCTGAAGGAGTGGATGATCCCCTGGTGATCACCAACCCACGTCAAGGTGGTTACCCTGCTTAACCCCACTTGGCACAGAGTGGGAATTACCAAGGGGACATCCATCTGGAGCTGCCTGAGATAAGAGGTGTCCCAGTGTTAATAAACAGGCTTCCTCTACACCTCAGCAGGGCCTTCCTTTTCTAAACAGTCTTCCTTTAATGTTGTCAAATGGTTTTTTCCATTTACTCAACGATCATGCCTTTGCTGGTGGGGGTGGGCCAAGGGAGAGGAGGAGAGGAGAGGAGAGGAGAGGAGAGGAGAGGAGATTAAGACTCAGCGACTCAGCATGTCTGAAGCATCGAGACACTTGTTTTTACAATGAAATTAATAATGCTAAAAGTTCTCCCAGCCTAGCTTGCTTTCTGCACAGACAATATGTGAAGTAAGAAAAAGAGACAATAGAAAGAACGAGAAGGGGGGAAAAAAAAGAAAGGAAGAAAGAAAGGAAAAGCAATCAAGAATAACAAAGAATAAAAAGGAAGAAAGGGAAAGAAAGGGAAAGAAAGGGAAGGAAAGGAAGGAACAGAGAAAAAAAGAAAGAGAAAAAGAGAAAGAGAAAGAGAAAGAGAAGAGAAAGAGAAAGAGAAAGAGAAAGAGAAAGAGAAAGAGCGAAATAGTGAAATAGTGAAAGAGAACAGTGAAAGAAAAAGAAAAGAAAGAAAAAGAAAGAGAAAGAAAGAAAGAAAGAAAGAAAGAGAGAAAGGAGAAAATTAATATAACAGTAACAGCAGCAACATCCCAGTCATTCACTGCAATATGTCTAAACATCCATAAATGTTTTATGCATCCTAAAATGCCATGTACAAGGGATAAGGCATCCCACTGAGGTTAATGAATGAATGAGGTGCTATGAAGGTTAATTTGCACAAACAAAAGGTCAAGGGACATCTTCAAAACAAAATATTGATTAAAGCAAGTTAAATGTTTTGACTTGAAGGAGACATGAAGGATTAAAAAGCAAAATAAAGCAGTATGGATAAGAAAGGAACAGGAAAGAAAAAACACCACCCCCAGACACAAAGGAAATGGTAGAAAACATATCTGAATCAGCTAGTCATCTGCTAACAAGCTGTAAAGATTTCCAATGACAAGTTGTCACATTAGTTTAGTGAAACTGAAGCAGCACTTATCCCTTTTCCTGTGCTTAATCTCTCAGTGAGCTGCACAGAAACATGCTACCACGTTTAATAGGATTAGTTTAGTTCACTTTCTCCTCTGTGGAGGTTGTGAGTTTTTTTGTTGTGTTTCGTTGTGGATTTTTCTTTAATTGTTATTATCTTTTAACAATTCAATTTCTGTCAATACCAGGTTCTT
>NW_008602344.1:0-1851 GCF_000691845.1 Merops nubicus | reverse complement strand
TTGCACTCTGCTTAACCACCTAGGTTGCCTCCACTCTCCATGTCGAAGGCATTTTCTTCCCAAGGTTTCATTTTTGAAAGAAGGACCCAGGGCAAAATGAAGAAAGGAAAGGCTCTATATTCAGCAATTAGACACATCAGGTACCCAGTTCTCCTCTTTTCCCAACATACTGATGGTGCTTTTATTGGTATCAGCATCATATCAGCATAATTCACATCAGGAGAAGCAGCAGCAGAATGAGGCCTTTGTGCTTGTGGCATGTTTTTCTTTTTATACATGGGAGTACTTAGAACTTCCCCACCCCTGAAAAAAAAAAAAAAAAGGAAAAAAAAAGAAAGAAAAAAAGAAAATAATAATAAAAAACCCTGCTATGTACTCGTAGCCCAATTCCCTCATTTAGTTGGAACAGACACAGCAAGGAAAATGATCAAAGAAAAAGCAGTTTCAACAATATACCCCTGTCACGTTCAGTTTTGTGGTCAGACTCCAAAGGGACATAGGAGCATGGCAAAAGTTTTCCTAAGTTTCTTGCATCTCTTTTTTTTTCCCCTCTTAAAGAAAGCAATGCAAGCACAGAAAGCTGTCAGCTTGCAGCAAACCTTTTCTCTTCACAAACACCAAAATTGAGAGAGGACTTATTTCTAATGGGGCAAACCCTGCAGCTGAACTTCAACCTGAGAACCCCCGTATCTGAAGGAAATGTACCGTTCAGATCTGAAAGTCTGTGACACATACCAAGCGTTAGGCAGAGGGACAGAAGAAAACCCACAGACATGAGCACACCCAGGCTTTGAATCCAACCTTTGTGAACACAGATTATTTTTTGCATGGATCCAAAGTGCCCATAACTCAGAAAATACAGTGTGACTACCTTATCATCTACTAATGACCAAGAAAAGGACTGGAAAGGGACCTTATGATCTGTTCATTACCAGGAAAAGGACCTGAGACTTCTACAGGAGTTTAAAGACAGACTGGAATCACTGATGATTTCCTAGTGGGGACCAAGCTTGCAGCTGGTCAGGAGACTCCGGGCAGGGTGGGGCAGAAACAGCCACACACCCACCCACAGCAGCAAGAAGCTGCCCTGACACTGCCTAAGCCACCCGGCCCTCAAGAAGCTATCAGGGATGACTTTGCTCACTACAAATCCTGAACATGAGCTACTGGCACGGGGTCCCTTGGACCCATATGAGAGATTAAATTTGTTTTTTTTCGTCTCCTCCACCTCTAAAATCTGGGTGATGGGTGGGGGATTGCTTTTGCTGCTGAGCTGTGAAACATCATCTTGCATCTGGAGCACTCAGTGCCTGAGTGAGAGGTGACTGGAAAGAATACGTTCCATTCCAATTGGTCTTCCTGGTGTAGCAACTCATAGGGCGGCTGTGTTTAGACTTGAAAAAGTTTCAAGACATGTGGCTGGAGGAATGTAACTACAGAAATGAGGCAGCGGGCCCGATGGTGGAAGCCTGTGCTGCTGGCTGCCACTCCTCTGCCGTGTGACCTTGGGAACATCACTCCCAGTGCCTCTGTTTCTCTTCTGGGTAAATCGACAGCAGTTGAAGTTAAATTGAGCCCCAGTGGTGACACCCTCGGTGTCAGAAGCAGCTATTTATTGTTTTATTAGCGCTTGCACGATTCGGCTTCACCTCTAGGTGTATCCCCATGTCCTTTAAAAGAAAAAAAAAAAACCACACAACAACAAAAAACAACAACCCAACAAAACCACAAAGCAAAGAATTCAAGCGAGTCATACACCCTCCAAATTTAGCTTATCTCCCCCGCGTCCAGACACACTTCTGCACCCTTGTTCCGAGGCCCCTGCAGCACTTACAGCTACGACGGGAGGCT
>NW_008602343.1:0-16191 GCF_000691845.1 Merops nubicus | reverse complement strand
AAAAAAAAACACCAAAACAAAAAAAAATCACCAGCTTTGGAAATTCAGAGGGTTGGTGCCTGATCAATGTGGTCATCAATACTTGGTTCCATATTGTCCTGTCACTGTAAGATTATACTTGACAATGAAATCTCAATACAGAGATTGGCCCTTAGGCAGACCTGAAAGAACACAGCTATGTACCAAGACATCTGAAGTGCCAGCATAGGCCTTGTAAAGTTCTCACAATCACAGACTGCAAAGAGCCTCAAGACTATCATAAACTATGACAAGGACCAGACTTTATTTCTAGACACATTGACTTGAACTAAGGATGTTCTTGTACGTTCCTCTTCCAATAGTCTAGCTGGTCCAAAGGCTTCTCTGGGTGTAATGAGAAACTGAATGAGAATCTTTAAAAGTCCTCTCAAAAAGCAGAGATAACCTGTGTCACAAATTATCCAAACTTCTCCTGATAATAATAAATCCCCCTCCCATGCCCAAGTTGTGTTTACTCAGTCGTAACTCTCTACACCTAGCAAACAGTCTGGATAGTCTCCCTATTCAGTCCACAGAGGCAAGGACTCCCAGCAGGGATTGCTGACATTTGAGCATCTTGGAGAGTGTACTATGCTATGCCTCATGTACAGGAAAATATAATTCACTTGTCAGATATGTATTTAATCATCCTAATGTTCTCCTTTGTAGCATACCTTTCCTTCTTTCTGACATAAATGAAAATACTAAGCTGAAATGTCTGAGAATATGCATTGGTTGCCTAGAGGTAATAATTCACACATTTTCAAAACAGGTTATTAGTTAGATGCTACTACTGCTTCCTGGTTTGTTTTAACTTCACTTATACTTGCACTGTGAGGTATACAGGCTGGTTACACCGATGGACACGTCTTGAACAGCAAAGGCTGCCACAGAGCTCGTAGGACTTCATCACCCCTCTGAATCACTGAGGCTAGTCAGGCATCAGCCCATCAACCTGCAGCTGCAACTGCCAATATATATATAATTACATCTAGCTGTGTAATAAGAGCCAGGGAAAAGACAGGACATCTGACTGATTTTACAAGAATCTTCAGTAAAGTATTATATTTTATTATAGAAAACCTGATTTGGAATAAAGGACTATTTTTACATGTTAAAAAAAAAATTATAATTTCCATTTAAAAAGCGTGACACCTCTGTGGCAGAATATTTGAAGGCTATTTCATGTGTTTCTAAAGGTGAGCTTTCTTAACTCAGTTTATATAACTCTGACCCAGTAAATTCCACCATTCAGAATAATTATAATACTCACAGAATATACATTGGTTTGCATTTGAGTTCTGTTGTTTGTTCATTTAAAACAAATTCTAAACCTATTTTGAGAAATAAGCCAATTCCAAGCATTATTTAATATCTAGCTGGTATAAATCAGATTAATTCCTCTTTTCATCCAAGTCCCTCTCTCACCTGGTGTGTGGACCCCAGTTCAGCCTAATTTGTCCAATCCCCTACTCAGCAGACCACAAAGCTGAAACTGTCAGGGACTCCAAGTACTCAAGACAGCAGAGAAAAGCAGCAGCCACATACTTAGTTTGGTTTTCAGTCTATTAATTTCACTTCATGCTCTTAGTGAATACTTTTGTAAATATTTTGCAGCTATTACTAAACAGTTGGCTATACTCATACACATCGTATTTCTGTGTACGGTACATAAAATAATGGCAAGAAGGACCAAAATATACTGGGTGCAGCATCACAGTGCTGACAGGTTTCTAAGCACAAGTTACAGTGTGACTGTAAAAACCTGAACACTTAATGTGCATCTATGCTGGCCAGACCCAATTTTATGAATGATAGCAAGACACTTAGAATAAAAAAACCACCTAGAATAAAAGCATCTCTGTGGTAAAAGATCAGATTAATTAGAATAAATTAGCCAAACAGGGACATGAAAGCCAAACTGTTTCAGGCCTCTAGTGCTTTGTCCATCACCAACATCTCTCATTAATCTAGTGCTATGAACACATGTATGTAGTCCAGTCAAGTCTTCAATATCACAGAACAGTTCTTCTGTTGGTTATAACATTTTCTGCTTCCTACAATTGAGTAAACTTTATGGGAGAATGATCTCAAAACGTTATCAGAAAGCAAGCTACAGCTTTAAAAACATCCCCAGTGCACAACCAACCTCCAGGTAAGAGTTACCAATATTGTTTAGCTTACCACCAGCACCTATTTAGCAACCTAACAAAATGGCTGGCTATTTAGAAGCTTACCGTTTCCCTGCTTAGACCTCAGAAATGAATATTTATTCTATATTGAGCTAAAAAACTGCCTTAAATGATCCATGTACAGAAGTTACATTGTCCTGCAGAGTATCATAGGGCAGTTCCAAAAAAAATTTTGCTTTTAAATACCATATACCATAATGTCTTGTGCCCACAGTGCTTCACATGAATTAGAGGAAGCACAGCACCAACATAGGCAAGAATATATTGGCACATGCAAACCACAGGAGCATGAGTGCATTATGTGACTTCACCGTGCAAGCCAAACCCCAAAATATGCAGATACTTCCTTGTTGTGAAATGAAACACATCGTATATTTGTCTTCTGTGTCATAAGACATTCATGTTCAAACCCACAATTATAAACCTTTTCTTTCCATTTCTGAATCCTATTGCCACCTTGCAAAAATAAACATAGACTAAGCATGGTATATTTAAGATGCTTTGAATTACAGTCATGGAGGTTTTTAAGTATTTAATTTTTCTTGATAAGAAACTAAGACAAGTAATTTTGAACTATGAAAGCAAGTCTCCCAAGTTAAAAAAAAAACCAAACCAAACCAACCAACCAACCAACCACCACACCCAAAAAAACACCAACAAAATAACACAAATCCACAAACAAACCTTAATATCTGTTCTTTGGAGAATAAGGGCTGGAATACTGAACCATTTACCAGAAATAAATAAGACAAGAGTGGAATCAGAGAATAGTTGGATACATGGAAGAAAATACACTGCCAAATCTCCATTGATAAGTGTCTGGAGTGAATGCAGGATTCTGGTCTGTTATTACAAAAGTACAATCCTTCACAAAGGAGAAGAGCAGTCCCAACTTAAAGCCTGTTTAAGACTAAATACGCTGCATGCTTCAAATCTACTTTATCTGCTGTGACACAAAAAAGGTGCTTTTTCATTTTTAAGTTGGTTAAACAGTTTGTGCTGAAACACAGTTTAGCTAGTTTAAAAAAAAAAAGACTTTTCTTGTCAAACTACATACTCTTTCCTTTCCCCACCCTTTTTAGACAGGATCCTTTTGATCCCACCTACTCCTGCTCCTATATACAGCAGTCAGGAAACAAGCATCACCATGACAAGGAATCCACCCAGCAGACTCAGAAGCTTCTGGTACTGTTTCACAGCTCCTCTTGCTAACAGTCCTATTCATGCTAGTCAAAGAGTGCTGGATGTATTGAAAAAGAGCCTTTATCAGTCAAAGAAAATTACACCGGACCTGGCAAAACTTTTTTTCATCTAAATGAGCACTGTAAGAAGATCAGCTGATATTACAGTCTAATGCACTAAAAAGCAAAGTCTGGCAACACAAGGCTCCAAAGTTTATTTCATTAAACATCATACAGTGTTAAGTACAGAGAAAAGCAAAAAGTAGCTATACTGTGTTCTAGAAATCCTACTTAAAAGTTAAAACCCAGAGACCTGCACTACAGTTTAATGACATGAGGTTGTTTCTCTTTAACTACTATAGTTATACCCACCTGTTACATTCACTGCTGGCCCAGTCTCGTACTGTGGAACTCCAGAGTTCTGTCTCACACCAAACAGTATACCAGATGTAGTATCTGGTGCAGCTGGTGGAGAATCCATAATATAATCCTAATAAGATATTTTCAAGAGGGAAAAGAAATTTGAGGTTTAACATTTTTTTACTTGCAGGCTTTAAAAGGGTGTATTTTAAAAACATATATGATTGCTTAAAAGTACTTTTAAGTACTTAGCTGTAAATCAAGTTAATTACAACCTCCCCAAAATAATTTCTTTTGACATTTTAGTAAGTTTGCAACTGTCATCAGCGGTTGTTAATTCATTCATAGCTGTGGACTAGCATAATAAAAACAACTATAAGACCTGGGAAAGTCCATTTTATGAGATGTTACTAAACTTGTTTGACTTGCTAATTTAATTTTGTTCAAGAGTGGTGATTTTTCAAATTATACTTGTATTGTTTTTCAGAAAAGTAATACTTTCTTCCTTCAACCTAAACTTAGGCATTTGCCTGTTACTCTTGCATAGCATCTAGCTGTATTTTAAAAGATCAGAAAACAACTCAAAAGCAGCACAAACTTTCAGCAAGAAGAAGCTTCTCAAAGCAACATGATACTAAATCTAATTCTACTAAGTGGTCAAGCTTTAACAAAAGTAAAGATGTATCTCTAACATGTTGACCTGGCATTGCCACTCATTCATGATATCACTAAAGGTTTTTTTCCTTTATGTAATTTCATACAGACTTCTGGAAATAATATAATCAAATCTTTTCAAAGCTCAGCTAACCTAGAATTTTGTTCATGTTTCTCAGCACCTTGTTTTGAGCACCTCAAAAGTACAGGTATGGTCTTACTCGTCCGTTTAAAAGGTTTGTCCTTTAGTACTACATATAACCTAAAAAATGAAATAGTTGGCATTTCTTGACTCCAACACTGAAAACTGTTAAAACTAAACGTCTTCACTGATCACGCAATAGGTAACACTTGGAGGGAAAAGAAACATGACAGTTCATTTTCTACAGATATTCAAGGTTGGGTACAAGATAGGGGAAACACTTTACAAGTCTCATTAATACTTCTCTCATCTTCAATCCTAACACAATCTGAAACATGAAATATTTTCAGCAATAGCTAGCAGAAGTTACAAAAAACCTCATAAACCAGGTTTAATTTCAACATTAAGGTATGAATGGCAAAATACTGGCACAACCTTTCTACTCTGAAACACTTCAGCGGTACTGTGGATCAAAAAACACGACAGAAGTAGCTCCATTTTCCTAATTAAAAAAAATTTAAAAAATCTCCTAATACGTGTACACAGACTTTTTCATCAATATATCCATGAGACAAAGGCCAATATATGTTTTGCTGTAAAGCTCAATCTCACAAAACACTTTCCACTCACAGTTGTGCTACTTACTTGAAAACATCCCTTTGGAAGTTAGCACAATTAACTACCACCACACTGACTAAAGTCGATGGGAAGAAGTCTGAAGTACTGCAAAAATACACATTCAGGTATGATAATCTACTTTAGGACTCCTAAGTACCAGAAAAGATTTGAACAAAAAGGAAGACACCTCTCCCCATCGTTCCTTTTTGTTGTACATCTCTTAAATGAAGATCCTGCAGGACCTTAATGATAACGAAGAGTCATTCTTCCTTCTGGTGAGTGATCTAATCCAATCTAATCAAATTAAACATAAAGCTTCAAGAGTAGTCGTGGAAATTGTTACTAAACTTCTCTGTTCTATTTGTTATATGAGAAATAGCTAAGTGAGCTGCAGTTAGAACAGAGCAGCTGTCTCTGTGGCCACAATGGTTTCAGACCAGTGGGTGAAATTGCAAGCAAAACAGCTTAGCCTGAAAGCCCCACTTCAAGACTGACTAGTGCTCAGATGATAAGCCTGTTGTAAACTTCTAGTGTAGAGGACTATACACACCACCTGTATTTGAAATACGAACAATACAATAGTTACACACAAAATCTGCTTCTCTTACTACTCAGTGGTTTGTTTGTTTTTATGTGCTGCTAACACTTTACCTTTCTTTGAAATAGCAACTTGGGTGTTTTGATGGCCTAGGTACATCTCCCTAGTACATACTAACCCACTGGGCAAAAAAAGTAAAAGCACACATCTTGGAAATTCAAAGTCTCAACATTTTCTAAATGTTCTTTGCTCATTACAATTATTCTTTTTGTGTAATTTGGCTCAGTCATTTTACATATAGAAAATCCCAGTATCTTCCCATACTTTAGAAAACAAAAATTTAAAAAAAAAAAAAAAATCATAGCACCTCCTTTATCATGTGAATGAAAAAAAAAACCCATCAACGTATATAGCTACTCTCACATGCAGAAAGGCAAAACCCAACACCTCTATAAGTTAAGTTCCTATGGCTCAAGTAAAGAAAACTGATCCGCCAGCACTCCTAGTTTTCCAAGTGACCAGTGAAAATAACAGGTTCATACCGTGCATCTTGGATTTCCGAACTGTGGAAAACAACATACTAATGGGTAACTAAATTGACACAGAGAAACTACAATGCATAGTATCAGGCCTTTCCTCTCCCAAAATGAACTAGGAACAATTGGAACCTGAAGCATGCTCAGACTGAGGTAAGCACCTTTGAAAGGGGAAAGGTATGGACAGAATTGGATGGGGCTTACGGGAAAGCTTTGCCACGAACAAGTTTTTCTGAAAGAGAAGGATAGCCCTATGCTACCATATACCACAGCAGTAGCTCTGACTGAATTCGAGTTGCTGTAAACAGTATGACTGAAGCTAAATTCAACTCAGAATTTCTGGAACTGCATTAACATAGCGCAGTAACCAGAACACAAAAACGAGACTTCCACAGAAACTCAGTGAATCGAATCTTGTGATTGGAAAGGACTATTTCAATGACAAAACTGAAAAACCAAATACTGACATAAATTAAGTTACAGACCTACATGTTATGAAACTGAGGGAATATGTGTTTCAACTCTGTAATCAAAAGCAATCAGTTCCCACAGAAAAGGCTTCGTGACATCCAGAGATTAAAAATATTGCACCATAGTAAGAATGCAAAGGCACTCTGAATGATGTTCAGCTAAGGATTCCTGCCGAAGTATCTAGTCATACCCTCACAGTTGTCTTCACATCACAGTATTTTAATATCAAAGCTAAGTTCCATCATTTGGAAGCTGAAGATCTAAATGTCAAACTTTTCCCAGAAAAACTTATTTGAAGGCCTCACCACTTGGGAAGAATCAAGGAAGGCCTGACACTTAGGAAGAATCAAGTTGGGAAGAAACAGAAAATGGGTGAAAAAACGTGTCACAGAAAGCCCAAGGCAGAAAACCATCAAACAAAACAGCTATCACATGCGAAATCAAGACTAGCAAAAGGGAAAAACAAAACAAAACCACAAAAATCTTGAATGAAGACAATTCAAAGCAAGGACATGAATCAAAATACAGGTAATATACATATGACACTTAAGAGTAGCAAATGACAACGTGGCAGGAGTGATATTAAAAAATCATGGAATTTTGCCAAAAATGCTCAACTATAGTACCTTTCTAAAAATAAAAGCCACACATTTCAAAAAAGCCTCTTTCCCCATAAAAAGTGTAACAATCAAGTGGCAGGAATAATTCAAAAACAAAAGAGCAAATTATTCTAGATAAGGCTGAAATAGGAAATACAATTCTAAATCTAGGAAAGTTGAAGAGACAGGAGACTGAATTTCAGCATGTCTTAAGCAAGGAAAAAAACTCAGGAAAGTCTTCCTAAAGGTACCCCAAAGTTTCTTAACATCCAAAGAATAGGATGTTACATTCAGGATAACTTAAGAGCTCATGAAAGCCACAGGCAGAATGTCAACACTGTAAAGAAACCATATAAACGTATGATAACTTCAACAGTGGAAATCTTAAAAATATATATGTACTGGATATCCCAGAAAAAGATGAATTACTCTAAGGCATGTCAGTCTAACTTGGAATAGACAGAACTGACTAGTACGTTAAAGGTTAAAGATCCTCTTTGTGTACCTGGAAAGTGATACTTCGGGCTGCAACTTCTTCAAACGAGTTGTCCTAGGTTGCAATGTAAGATGTGCCTAAAAGTATTCTATTACCATCTTCATGAGCTGTTGAAACCAGGTGGGGCAGTGTTTTCCTTGCCTCCAGACTATCTTCTGCTAAGGGGCCCATCCATGCCTTGTCCCACGACTCATAGAGAACTCCTTCCAGGAGCTATCTGTTTAACGGGCAATCAAGAACCCACCGCATGACTCCTAGAATGACATCAGCCCACTGTGAGATGCTCCGCCCAGGGGGAGGAGCCAAGTGCTCCCACCCAGATATAATCTGGGGTTCAGAAAGCACAAGGAACCCTTACCCACTGGATTTCCAGAGGACAAGAGCTGCCAGGCCTTTCTACAGGATCACTGCTTCAGCAAGACCACTTCATCTGGACTGCTACCACCATCCTAACTAACAGTCAGGTTCTGTTCTGACTCTGTCAGTGGTTTTTGGTTTTTTTTGTACTATTGCCTTTACTTTATTTTTCCTATTAAATTGTATTTCTGACTTGAAGTCTCTATCTGGTTTGCTTTCAAACCATTATACGAGTGTTTTTCTGCTCTGCCTGGGAAGAACACCACCTGCCGATTTTGTCTAAGTAAGAGTACAAAACTTAGTCTCATCAATGACATTCCTGTTGAAAGTGATCTTGATGAACGAGAAAGAACTCTCACAAAAAGAAAGCCTGTGTGCATAGCATCTTCAAAGCAAATCACCATCGAAGAGTTACACCCCACCTACCTTTTGGAGAAATTCAGCTTTCCGAGCTCTGTTTACTCTAAGGTTTTCTAATAAAAACAATGTAGAGGCTGCTAGCAGCTTTATGTATTAGAAAAAAGATGTGAGCATGTACGTGCGAGGGAAGTACAGGAAGAGGCTTTCCTTTGCAGTAAAGATTCTGCAGGACATCCTAGCACTCCTTTGAAAGATTTAATAAAGCGTGCTATGTTATAAGTAAACATTTATTGAATTCTCAGATGTGAACTACCTATATACATCACATGAAGTAGCCGATGTTTCTATATTCATCTGTCCCGCTCTATAAAGATAGATTTAAGAGTACTCCAGAGACAACCTAGACAGCCTGCTGATATCTGGACTTTTGGTGGAATAACTCTTTTGGCCTTCTTCGATACAGTGACAGACTGATTTAGCTCCCTCACTTCACTAGATATGTCCACAATTTCTCTCTGCAACCTATCAATCAACTGCTGAAGACTCAAAATTGGAAAGTATTAGTTTTTTCCTAATGAATTTGCCAGAGATGCAGCTACCTGGCTGATAGGCAATGACTATATTGCATTGTTTTTCTTAAAATATAGCTCCCCCACGGGCAATTATTTCGCCCCAAAATCTTAAGAACACCACCTAATTATCATGTTTTAATGCCCTTATTAACTATACTTATACAGACCGATTGCCCTGTTCAGCAAATGCAGAATACATTAGGATGCATGATTTTTATTTATACCAAAAGACAGACAGCTGGGACAACTGCAGGTGCATATATTTCCATGGATGCTTAGAGATGGTGCCTACTGACAGACTTCATTTTAACCTGACAGTAATAATTAATGTAACAAGCACACTGTCTAAACAGTTTCAGCTTATACTATTGTCAATAGAAGTATCACATCACAGTTGAATTTTAATCTTCATTCCTTCTCACAAGTGTTCAACAGTTAGGGCAATAAAAGCAGCATCTGCCTTGACTCCCTTTTTGAGCTTCTTTGGCAAACCAGGAAGACCTATGGTGCATGACCTATGTGTATAATTCCCCGTGGCTTTTCAAACAAAACCCTTATGTTGCCAGATTGTTTCATCTACTGACCCTGCAGCTTCCAGTTGGTTAAGGCCTCCATACTACTGTTTCACTACTACTGCCATGTGAACCAAAAAGCAAAAACATCCAAGGAACTACCACTACAGCATTCTCTGAAGAAGCACAGATCCCAAGAGAGGCACTGTGAAAATCAACTGGGAAAACCACAAAGTTACTTTAAACACCAAATGCAAGCTATTAAAAATGAAATTAACTTATCAATATGGAAGATCCATCTCTGAGTAAAAAAATCTGCAAAGTTCAGATAAAGAGAACTTCCACCATTTCTCCACACAACATAAAAAAATAACCTAAGCAGTACTGATTTATCTTACGCCTAAGATTTGAATTTAATGTAATTCCACTGTTACTAAAGCTACCACCTTTGAGTCATGCAAATCAGTATTTTCACACATATATTTTAATTCACCATTGCAAGGTTATGGTTCTAGAATCTTTACAGTTTATATAATACTAGTCTATAACCTAGTTCAGGTCTTCAAATTACTAGACTGAGTCTGTATGTTCCTCAATTCATTCAAAAGTAATTGTACCCAAGTATTTTACAGTTAAAGGAATAAAAATTTACCTCATTGACTGTTACAGGCTGTGCTGTTACAGTAGTCATTGGCCTGGATACAGGTTGAGCCACTACAGGAACCGTGATATTTCTTGACACTTGCTGTGTTGTCACTGGACTGGTTACATGCCTGCCAACAGGCTGTGATATTCCAGAACTTGACCCAGGTATCTGCTGTGTTGATAAACATCCACCAACTGGTCCCTGCAATGTTTCTGAAGTTCCTGAAACATTCACTGATATAGACAATGGCTGAACTGCTACAGAGCTAGCTGTAGGTCTGGATACAGATTGAAAGGCTGATGAAACAGGCATGGCACTGGGGCTGGAGGCAGGCATCATGTAATGGTGACTGTCAGGCTTGAATGTAGTAACTGTACCTGTTGCAAAGGATTCCAAAGTTATCTTTATATAATTTTGCAGTCAGGTGTTTCATAAGTGTTGTGGATTTTTTTGTTTTTAATTACCATATTAGGACAATAAAGTACCTCTACTGGGTGCACCATTCTGTATCCCCCTTCGTGATGAGCTGAGGTTGACTCTGTTCAATATATCTGTCAAAAGTTACATTTAGCTTAATTATAGTTAAATTAATAGTTTAATCAAGTTTCAAATTAAAAGTAGCATTCATATTCCCTAATTAAGCCAATTAGGATTTGACTTATAAATTAGAACATTTCTAAAATACCTGGCAAAACAGAATGTCATTTCTACAAGTTAAGATATACTCTTTTACTGCCCTTCGGTTAGTTCACCTAAGAAACTCAGATTTTATTTTCCTGGAAATAAATTAACACACAAATAAGAGTGCAAACAAAAAAGAACATTTAATAAATATTTCATTTTGGCAATTATAATGCATTTATTCACTTCCATTTCTCATATACGTAAGTTCCCCAAATAGTAGAACTGCTGTACACTAAAGGAAGCATTTTGTCTAAAGCAGTAACGACACAATTTGCTTCTGTACCACAGGAAAATGCAGCACTTACAAACTTGTTTTTAAATATCATGATCTCCATATTCATATGTGAAAGGAAAATCAACAGTCCAGCAATCAGAGTTGCATTGGAATTGCACTACAAGAGGACTGATTTTCTTACACATCCTATATGGCAGTCCTAGATTTCTACCAAAATAGAAACATATGGAATTTCTTAGGTTTGATGTTTACTCTCTAACTAATGCCACTAACATTGCCTGACTTTTAAAGTCTTCATCTGGGGTTTCTGATCATTCCAGAACATCACAAAAATATTGATCAAATCAAAATATTTTCCTACAATCAGATTCTCAGTTCTGTCAGTGTTGCTGTCATGTTTCTTGCTCCGACATATAAAAATACACATATGAAATTAGAATGATCCTCCAGTATCTGACCAACAAGGTTTAAAGAACAAGGGTCAAGACAGGGTCAAATTACATTACAATCTCAAACAATAGACCTTACCAGCATCTACACATTGTGTTTAACAACCTTCAGGATGTTTCTGCCAGCAATGGCTTGTTAATGTACACTACTCAAGTTGATAACTCAATCCAATAGCAGCAGAGATAATAAGGTCAAAGTTTTCAACCTGTCGCTTGCATTTAGATCACACTAATAAAAGCCAGCTGCAACCAACAGGACCAAACAGGTTTGCATTTTTTAAGATACTACAAAACTTCATCCTGTAAAAGTACCACTAGTTTTACCTCAACACAACACTAACTACAGGCTTAAGGATTAACTTAATTCGGGATTTAGCTGAACACATACCTTTTTGTGTTTGTTAATAAATCTATACCTTGAATTTTAATTCCAGAGTGAAATGAAACTAAAGCCTTCATCTACCTACAAAAAAGCAACACTATCCTGAAAGTTACATCTCGCAGAGCATCTTGAGCTTCAGTCTCACATGCATACAACTAACATCCTAAAATGCAAAGGCAGATTTTACCATTTTTATTTAAAAAGAACATTTGAGGACGTCAGTGATTTGAAGTTATGAACTAGATCTGCAACTAAAAAACTCAACTGATTCATCATAGGCTCGATGTGCCTTTTTCCCTCCCCCAATGTACTTTTTGCCTTGTTCAGGGTAAACAGCACAAAGGTATAAGAAAGCTAACATGCAGAATAACATTCTAATAAGTAGCAACAACTTACAGGTTTAAATCCTTGTGAGAAAGAAAGCAAGAAAAATGCGCAGTAACTAGAGGAAAAATAAGCAATTGCAGGAAAAGGTAAAGGGAACAAAACATGAACTATTTTTTTACCCCAGTCAAACTAATCCTGCAGTACATCAGAAGTGGCACTTTATTGTACATGACACTGTGCCAGAACATAAAAGTTGGGTTTTTAACTATTTCCTTCAAGTTTCCTACACCAGTCTGTATAAAAACTCACAACTGCATTGTCAGGGAAAAAAAAAAAAAAAAAAAAAAAAATACTACCTTTCAGAAAAATTAAGTGCATGTGAGCCTTCATTTGTCATCTAATTTTTCATCTAATCACACAGGAATTTACTCAGGTAAAAACTAAATAGTGATAAGCAAAGCTGAGTTCACTGTGGATGGCCTATCACCAGTAACAAGCTGAAGCCTGACTTCTGCCAGGTAGTACTACTTACAAGCCAAAGAAGAACTGAGGTCATTCTTCCATAGCTGTTTTTGATAGTGAAGTAGAAGATTACAAAGGGAAAAGTTGAGGAAAAGGAAGGAAAAGAGATAAAGTAAAAAGTTATACGATAAGTGATTTTACTTGTGTCAGGACTGAGTGTGGACAGCAGTGGAATAAAGATGTATAAACTCTAAGTATCTACCTTTGAACCAAAGTTCTTGAAGTTGCTGAATTATATGAAAATTATAGCTTTCAACTGAACTACTTCTTTACAACTAAAAAAAAAATCTTGGGACTATAATGACTCCAACGAAACTTGGCACATTTGTTGTTCCAACATATGCCTAGTGCCTTATTAGTTGTTCTATGCCAATGACCAACAGCAATGCAGAGGTCTCTGGACCTTCCAGAAAACAGCGAAGAGTTTCAGCCTCTCTAAAAATTTCTAACTACAGAAAACTTCTTAAAGTAATCTTAAATTACTCTTCAAATTTTCAAGAGTATCTAGAACTTTTTAGATATTAAAAAAATATTAACCGTTAAGAAGTACTTTCATCTCACCTTGAACATCAGCTTCAGTATTGTTTTAATATTTAAAACTCTTTTCTACCTTAAGCCAGCATAAGTAAGCACTACTTAAGTAAGGTTATGCTTACTATCCCAGTGAGTAACAAAGTAAAATGGAGTTCAGATGCAAGACCAAAGTATTGTGAACAAAAACGACTGAACAACTAACAATAGCTCCAAAGGCCATGCAGAGTGTGATAGAGAGCCTAATTTAACTTTTTGTCTTGAGATTCTTCAGAGCAATCTATACACCTTCAGAAAATGACTGTGGAAATCTTGGATACAAACATAGCTGAGATGAGGCAGACACTGGAAGCAGTAAACCTCACCAGGCCGTCTCGTCTATTCCATAGCTTGCTAAACCTTAGGTCACACCTCTCGACAACTGCTTACAATATGGAGAGCTACACACAGAAGTCAAGATAATTCATTACTAAAATTAGGTAACAAAAATAACATTCTCCTTTACTTACCTGCCAAAGCCCAAGCACAGGAAAAACATGGAATCCTGACACATCTGTTGTCACAACAACCACCTAACCTCACTCCCTGCATTAAGAAAAAACTACAAAACTTGGTGAAGAAAAATACCTCTATTTCACAGGGAATTATTTTTTATTCATAAAAATCTCTTACTTAACAGAGAAGCTTCTACTATTTTCACATTAATCACTTTTCCTGATTGTGCTTTGACTACAGACACTTAAGACAGTTACCTTGGTTTTGTCAGAATGATGTCCACCCATTCAGATTGCTCACCAACACATGAAACATGGGGTGGAGAAAAAGAGGGACTGTAACACGAAGGATTAAATTCATGCACATTCCTTTAGCAGGGAGACACTGTCAAGTATATAACCAAGTATCAACTATATCGAGAACAATTGCATGCATGGCTTCAGCATTGCATATACTGGATTTTTAACTATACTGCTAATGCTAAAAATGTCGTGTCCTTGTTTTGATTTCAGAAACTTAAGGTTAGAGGTAAACAAAGCTGTGTATAATCTGTTTTTTTTTCAGTAGGACAGCAACCTACAGAACAGTTTTAAGATGTAGAATTTATGTCTTACTGTTAAAAATTCTATGTTCCTAAAGAAGGTTTAAAGTTTTACATCTCAAAATATCTGTTTTAAACTACGGAAAACATTATCTTACATGTACTAGCTGTCTTCGAGCTTGTGATTTCCCCAACAAAGATTGGCTCATCATCATCATCATCATCATCCTCCTCCACTTCTTTCACTCTCTTTTGCCAGGGTTCTAGCTCCTCTTCTTCACATTCCATAAATAACTCTGCCATCTTGAGACTAGACAGTAAAAAACAAAACACACATACCAAAACATTCAGTACTTTGATGAAAGAAATGTTTCACTGTTTCACCTGATGATAATTCTCATAAACCAGTTTTCCCCTTGGCTCTATGCAAGTTTTATATTGGATCAGGTTCAACATCTTCAAAGACTGACACCACATCACCTTCCTGATAATTACTTGAATTCTCATATTTGCTATTAAAAATGAGAAAAGGCAAAAGACATCCTCCACATAATTTAAGATACTTTTGTACAATGCACCACAGTAGCTAACAGAGGAAGCTTCTGACACCACAGGGAAAGGTATCTTTCACAAAATACTCCTATTCCAGGTAAGTGATTCAAAAGAAAACGCCCCAAAACCCACACAACACAAACAAACCACCCGCATAAAAAACCTCAAACAAAAACCCCACAACAACAAAATCTCTAAACCATACCCACAACACACTGTACAGTGCTTTCATTAGCAATGAAGACTTAGTAAAAACCTTGCACAGATCTCATCAGACTCAAGTGCTTCATGGTTGGAGACTTGCTCTTGCAATAAGGCAAAAAAGTAACGTATGAAAACAGTAATGATGACATGCAAGTCTTAGAATTAAGCAGATTAACATCAGCACCTCTGTTCTGCCTCCGTTTAAGAGCTCAGGGCAGGACCCCACAAGCTATACCAAACCCAACCTTGGCTGGCACAGCCCCACCGTGCTCCCAACCTGAGCACCCACTGCCTGCCTCCTTGATGGAGCGTGAAGGGGGAAGTGGGAGGGAATAACCGCTCCCTCGGGACCCTCCGGGTCCTGGTTGTTGCCTGTCCCGCCCCAAGCCTCAAACCACAACAACCTCTAATCACAGCTGGGTTCGTTTTTTCAATTAAATGGTTATGGCCAATGATTTTTTCTTCTTTCCTTTCACATAATCTAACGAACTAACAAACTTAAAAATGTTTCTGAAGAATACAGGAAATAAGAAAATTTCATATTTCTTTACACACACTACCAATAATCAACTTTGTAATAAGACCGGTAATTTCATAAAACCCACAGGGTTGTCTTAGCAATAGCCAGGATGAGTATCCCAATACAAGAGTGTTTGCTTCATCTAAGATACAGAGCTTCACAAAATTCTATGGCTCCATTTTCTGGCAAATCGGAGGAGAAACAATACAGTTTTGCACAAGAAACCCAACAATAACTTCAGCCAATACAGGAATTCCTTGAAATTAATGAGCAGTTAAAGTACATGAAATTTAATTCAGCATTGGATGACTTCCACAAAAAGTAAAGAAACTCTGAGCAGCAGTTCCTTCTATGAAGGCCACAATCAACATAAGAATACTTCTAGTCCCTTTCAAAAAAAATATTTCAGGAGTCATATCTATATTAAATATTTGGTCAAGTTTCCTTTTTGGAAGTATAATTATGCAAAATTAGATGACAACTTCCTCCTCCAAATG
>NW_008602342.1:0-44197 GCF_000691845.1 Merops nubicus | reverse complement strand
TTCACCAGACTGCCATGACTTTCGGAACATAGAGAGGGGTAAATAATAAGGCAAGAGGAAGTGACAAGTTGTGCCAGAGGTGGTTTAGATTGGATGTTCAAAAAAAGTTTTCTTACTAAAAGGGTTGTGAAGCATTGAACAGGCTAGCCAGGAAAGTGGTGGAATCACCACACCAGGAGGTATTTAATAGATGTGGACATGGTACTTAGGGACATGGTTCAATGGTGGACCGCGTAATGGTAGGTTTATGGTTGGACTTGATGATCTTAAAGGTAATTTCCAACCTGAATTATTCTATGATTCTGTAAGTGCATCTAGACTGTAACTTCTTAATACACACTGCTGTCTCAAACCCAACTCTAGATACTGTGAGCAGGTATCTTCCCTCTTTCTAGTATTTAACCATTACAAATATGGTTAGAATTTTATAATGGCAGTAGAAACTTTTTACTGCACAACACAGGTAAAAATTTCAATGCTATCCTTTTTAAAAATAGAAAAATTAAAGGAACATACATCAATTTCCTGTCAGTCTTCACTAGGGTTTTAAACAATCGACTGTGAAGAACCTGTTGCCTGAAAAATACCTTATTCATCCAAACACCCAAAATAACTAACCAGTGGTCATAAAACATCACTGAAAACACTGAAGTGTTACGAGAGATGCCCATCTTCAGGAAGTATTTCCCAGGCTGTCCCAGTGTGAAGCTTAAGAGCAGAATTTGAATGAGGCATAGAGTAAAATAGTTTTCCAAAAGCAAAGCCATAAGTTCTGACAATTAACTAAAGAAAGGTTAAATAAGCAAGTGTTAGATAATATTGTCAGTGACCAGAACAAAAAAGGTGTGCTTCCCAAATCCCAACTGCATCTGTTCTGATGTCTTGTTTCTGGCCCCTCCTCCTGAGTCCCCCATTCCTTCTCATCTTAAGTGTTCCTGCTCCTGCATCCCCCTTCCCTTGAGGCTGCACAGGAGTACTTCTCATTATGCTTCCAGTTACGTGCGTTTCACCTTCTTTCCTTCCTTGGTACTTTCTCCATCTTTACCTCTGGAGCTCAAGTTCACTAAAATGTATGAGTACCATATGAACTGCTTCACTTTACACCCTTCCACCATTCTCATTTCACATGAACTTGCTGCTTCCTAAAGCACCCCACATTTCAGTAAAGCATTTCTGTCTTGTGCAGTTCTATCATTCCACTACTCCTGCACTTATTTCATTTCCTACTTCCCTCACTTGCTCCTTCAGCATATCTTTTAATGATTTCAACTACTTTCTCCTCTGTGGGCAAGGTTTGTCAGCTTCCTCCTATTACCCTCAGGCAACATTATCTGCATTCTCCTATTCCTAAATTAAAATAAGAAATTGGGTACTTCTCACTTGTCTTCTCACTTTGTCCCCTCAAGCAAGCTGTCAACACCTCAAACTCTAAACAGTGAAAATAGAACAAGCAAGAGATACTTGTCTTCCTTGTCATGCATTAAAATTACTCTTTAGCCTACCCTCAAAGTCTGTATGTGAGACTTTTTCTTACTCAAGAAGTTAAGATATCCCCCTTTCTTTTTCCCAACTATCAAGCCCTTTGCTATCACTCTACTTAGGACAGATGCAAAAAAACTTTTCCAGTTAGCTAGAATTTAGGCTAATCTCCCTACAACCTCTTTTAGAAGTCACATTATTCTTTTCTTTTTTCTGACGGTAATCTTTCTGAATCACATCCCAGAGTAACTTCTTCAATATGCCCATCCTGTTCATTCCCTTCTTCTTCCTTAAACTTCTGTGCCAAAGCCAGCATCATTTTTAATGTCTTACTTCTCCCAGGCCTATCTTCCCTCTATGCACACAATGAGTCACACTGTCACCCAAAGTCAGCTTGTCATTTCAGCAGAAAAAAATGAAAACTTCCCTTACAGAACTCCAAAGAATTCACATCTAGAGTACCCTACAGAAAAATAACTTTCTAGGTAAAGATCACCAAAGCCTCAAGGGATCCTCCCCATTGCAAACATCAGTGTGTTCCTCCATACTGTGTTGCCTTATCTGAGCATGTTATATGGAAAATAAGTGAATTTATTATTAAACAGAGACAGAAGAGAGAGTCAACAAAGAGACCATTCAGTACCTTTGTTAGCTGACAAGGAAATTAAGAAGAGGTACAACACTAAACATAATACCCTTCAAGTCTGTCATATTGACTCCACAGTGTATTTACCAATTCAAACACACGAGTAATGATAGTGTACCTTTATTTCAACACGTGGACTGCACTGATACAGTAGATACAATGCCAGCAGTCTTCTCTTTGCACAAACTACTATCAATCAAGTTTTTGAATACTAAGATCACATTTCTAGGTGGAAGCAGCATGTAGTGCAAAGAATAATTCAGAAAACTTGTTAACCATATTTTGGTAACTGTTTGCATACAGAGTGTAGCAGTCATAACTATTTCCCAACTGGCCTTAAACATGGAAAACTGATCAACTACAGCAGTTTGCGTTTGAAAATTCTACTACAAAGACTTGTTTTCCTTTTTAAAAAAATCTACACTACAGCAACAAATAAATAAAAACGGACAGCGTGTATATATTTGCTCAGAATCAATTCAGCAACTTAAAAAAATATAATGTTCAGTGATTGCTGAATTGCTTTATACTGCATCTATAACTTTTAAAAACCTACGTTAAAAAAAGTTAAAAAAAAAAAAATAACTCCTCCAACTCTCTTTATACTGTATCATCTGAAAAGGAAAGATTTACAAGCAATGCTGCCTCTCACCTATCAATATGTATTTCAGGTCCCCTGGTCATTCCAGGAACTGATCACAGAACATCCCTGCACACCCAGCATCTCTGTGCTCAGGCAACCTTGTTCAGCAATGCAAGCTTTGCTACAGCAAGCCAGCAAACATATTACATCCTGTTCCAGTTCACAAGTTTCTCTGCTAAAAAAACCCACCCCTACTTGCTGTGACTGATTTCTACACCTATCGAGCTCACTCAGAAACATATGCTGTAAGCCCTGTCCCAGTGAATGGCTGTGTGCTTAATTTCACCCACATGGGCAATCACACTAAGAATCAATGGGAATATTCATGCTTGCAAAGTTAAGGATACACGTAACTGTTTATAGGATATCTGCATTCATTTGCAGCTGTAGGATATACTGATTGCAGTCCTGTATCATAAATGAAGGGTCCCTACTAGGTTATAGGCAATAATATCAAGGTATTTTCTGTATACAGAGCTAAAACACTCAGGGAAATGCAAGACACTTTTCTCTCCTCCTGTTTAGAGGGAGGCTCTGTTCTTTGGGAGTACTTAGGGATGCACAAGCTGTAGGCCATGGAAGAACTGTTCTCAACATATACTAAAGAATTAACACTGCTTTGAATTATTGCAGCAAGACTGAAGAATACTTCTATTTGCTCTCCAAACTGAAAGCATTTTAACAGCACAACTGTACAATACAAAAATAATTATACAGCAAACAAAGAGCAAATTTTTGCAAGTTTTCCAGTATCACTCTGGAATGGTACAAGCTACTAAGATAACACAAACAGTGTGTGGGACAGCAAAATACTTCTTTACGTATCATTTCAGAATACAGATCTTCAGGGTGCTGCTGCTTTGTTTTGTTTTCATTAACAGTATCTTGAGAGGGGGAATCAACTCCCTCCAATAAAACTAAGCAAGAGTTGGTACTAGGTGTTGAAGGAAAAAACATCATTCTGATTCAGGATTAGAGTGTTTAGGGAAATAGCGTATTTTTTATTCTACCTTGGAAATGAATAGAAATGCCCAGAACGGTTATATCCTTCCTACCTCCTTTCAAGTGGGATCTTTTAAACACCAAAAGCAAAGTTTTAGACAACACATAAGACATTATTAAAAAAATATAACTTTTTGGGCATTAAAGAAAAATGCTTTATCTTTTAATACAAAACCACAACACAACCTAGCTTCCACCAATTTTTACTCTGCAAGTGGATCTAATTCAGCAAGAGCCCCACACAACATGGTCAACTGCAGCAATATGACCAGGACTTACCATACTGAAGTATACTTGCCTCAAAACACTAAGTATGGGTGCACATGACTCTAGACCACACCCATATTTCTTTGCCCTCTAAAGCAACCTTTCTTTCTTCATGAACCTACTGCTTCCCTTAAGGTTGAAGAATGTATGCCCACAAGAACCTCATTACACTCAACCTCTTGCACTGTGGTGGGATGGAAAACCAGCTTTAATTTTCATGTTGATGGAGTCTGAAGTGAAGTATAACCTAATGTTACATCCTTATCAAAATCCAGACCATCAGTATAGTAGCAGCTAAAGAATTCCACAAGATGAAAGATCAAAAGATTCTCCTCCTGCAGAAGAGACTACAGCAATGATGATTGAAACTAGAGTAAATAACATTTAGACTAGCTTTTTTCCCTTTGCCATGGAGGATTTGGGGTATTCTTTCAGGTTTTTTTTTTTCCTTTTCCCCTTTTTTTTTTTTTAAGTTATGCCCCTTTCTATATGGAAGCACTGTGGTATTCACTTAAAATTATACAAAACCCCCTCCATCCTTAAAAAGGACCATAGATTAAAAAAAAAAAAAAATGATGAGAAAACCAAAGAAACCACCAAAACAAACTCCCTGAACCACTCTTCAGGGATAAAATCCTAAAGATGTCTTAAATCAACCAGTCTGTGAAGATCTAGAAAATAAAAAGGATCACATTCTAAAGGTTCAGTGCATTCATCAGCTATATAGTTTTGCTGCTTATTCATCTTTAAGTTGACTTTCAAAAAATAACACCCTAGCTCATCAAAATATACATTTTCTATTTGCCTTTAAATTAAAATAATAATAAAAAACATTTAAAGAATTCAAAATCAATAGCATGACTAAGTTTCAGGATCATCTACAGCATATAATTTAAAAGGTTGAGTATGCCAATACACAGCACGTGGCAGGCCTATACGCTCCATGCGGCATGTGCACTCAGGAGAATCGCAGATAATCTTGATGTTCAGATGTCTGCTTATTTCTTCCAAATAGTGTAGAACACCCATCTGAAGAAAATAAGCAGTTAAGGAAAAAACAAAGTTTGTAGCATACAGTCAAAATGCAAGTAGTTCTTTTCACTTCTATTTCAATCCTGAAAACTTCTGGTAGCTCATAAAAATGGAGTAGGTAAAATCTCAGAAGAGAAACCTCTTTGGATTCTCTTTTTGACTAAGCAGTTCAAAAAACATCCCATTTCCACTGAAACATGTTTCAAATTATGTTTTTTAATTCCCACTGCAGACTTTCAGGTGATGTCTTTTTTTTCCATTGCAACCACTTAACAAGCTACAGAAGTACTTTGGGAAGAGCGATCAAAACTTTGATCAGTTCACCAGGTTGGGATCTCTCTTGCTCATCGTTTTTGATTGCAAAGGAGCAAGCTTGAATAGAAAAGAGACATCCAGCTACATAATTTGTGAATCCCTAATACAGACACAGTCAAGAGACAAAATTAATACAGAGATGTTCACTAGGTGAATACTAGGTGGCGAGGTATCTTACTGGGCAAAGACTTAAATGTCTGTTCCCTCTTAATTGTCTCAACAGGGGTCTGTTGAACACTCACTTGACAGATGCATCTAAATTTTGCCTAGGGTTTTCTCTAAGGGCTTCTGAGGAGTTTATCTGAAGTAACTAAACACTTTTCAGAAAGCAGACCTGTATGTTGCCCAGTCTAAGCTAGAAGCAAACAGAGCAACTGGCAGCTGCATCACTGCTCTTCTTGATGCTCCTCTGGGGAAAGATGGACCCAGCTTCAGCAGAGTCATACAGAAGCCATGCCCAAACCACAGCTCTCTGAGGTTCTCTTGCCATGCTGGGCCCATGAGAGAGGTCAGAGCTATGTAATCCCACCTACTTCCAGAGAAGCAGATGGGAAGATGAGATATGAACATCACCTTTTTAAGGGCTATGGCAACAGCTGCAGAGTAAGACAGATTTCTGGGATTTATAATTTAGTAAAATCACGTGAAGATATATGCTCTTCTGTTTATACAATGAGGTCACACTTGCTCCAGATGGGAGCCTCTATGTTCACCATAAGGCCCTCATGAAGACCTCAGCCACACATAAGCCTTCCTTAAAACAAAGAGCTGGATTTTACATCAACGGCTACTTGAATTTCATACAACCCCCACAGCAGCACTGGTAAACACCAGAATTTCAAGTAACAGTTACAAACAATAACAATTCTTGAAGAAAGAAAAACAAGCAACAATAAGAAGTGATAAACTAAGCTTAGTATTCTGTCTGCATTCAGGTGCCCACACATGTAACTTTTGGTCAGATTACAAAAAATTAACAACTGCGTACGATTTGTTCAATGGCTCGAGAGATTGCAGGCACTTAAACATCCCATATGTCACATTCTTGAGACTGAAATAAAACACTAAGTTTTTATTACTTATCACAAGTCTACTGTAAACTATGACATCATCTGTGAAACAGCATTTAGCTATATCTATTCAGATATGTACTCCTACTTGGAAATCTCTAAGTTTCAAGAAAGGTTATAACCTGTACCTGAAATTCAAGTAAAGGGTTAGCAGAAGTCCAAGGTCAAATTAAAAGTTAAAGTACATCAGGCTAATCTGAAATCAAGATGACTTCTCCTTTAAAAGGCCTGTAGCTATACCGTTGTACCACTGTTAATTCATTCAGAAAAAAAAAAAAAAAAAAAAAGTCTGCCCCATTTCTCTAAGAACTGTTCACTCTCCGGTTCCATTATACCTATTTAAAGGCTAGTTTGAATAAATTTATTGCTAGAAATATTTCATGTTATCTTACTAGAAACATTTAAATGTATTTTTCAAAAAATGATTAGTGTTTGCTACTCAATTTAGAAACATTTTGCATGCTTCCAAATAAAGAATGCAATATGTACTTGTAATGCTTTCTGAGGATGCATACTTCAAACCACAAACATGTTGCATTAAGGCTCAGCTGTTATAAAGGTAAAAATAACAGGTTTCTCTGAAATTGTAAGCTACAAAGGCAAATATCTTCATATCCTCTGTCACTCTGTCTGGAAAATGTTAAGATAAATTCTGAGATTCACTAGAGAGCTGACAATGAGAAACAGGAGGAGCCTGTTACAGTCAGAAAGGTGTCCAGAGCAGCAGGCTACAGCATTAAACAGTATCAAGATTAGAGACAGAAGGGAGGCAAAAAGAACACACTGAACAGAAGAAAGGCTGTGGCAGAGTTTCACACACTTAACATATTATGAGTAAGCAGATTCTGGAAGGAACTCTTGTCAAGAGGACAGCCACAGCAGGCACTACCCTGCAGAAACATTCCCTGGGAGATCACACAGAGGTGGTAAACACTCAAGGCAAACACACCCAACAGAACCACTCTAAAGCAGATCAAAATGCTCCTCTTGAGCTAATGGCTTGAACCCAAAACTTCTAGCTCCTTGTACAGCTTGCCCACCACCCACAAAAATGAAGATATTCTCAAGGATTATTCCTGCAATTATCTTCAGAATAAAATGGTAGTAGTTCATTTACTATGAAGAAACACTGATAGTGTTTAAATTAACACAGCCTTCTTTCACTGGAGTTCATTCCCTCCAAGCAATCTAGGCTTGCTTGGTCTAATACACGCTCTTCACTCTTTGCCAGTCTTTAAGGATACAATTCCATGTAGGAGGGAACACACACTGTTTCTTTTGAAAACTCCACTGGACAATAAAGCCTGCTAAGCTGTTCTTCATACAGGGTCAAGGCATCGGTCAGGTTGATACAATTTCCCTGCAGAAAAGAAGAAAAGTCCCAGTTACGGTCACACACATAAGCAAAACTGCAGATGGATATATACATTTTGACATTAATGCATGGTTCCCACAATACTTGAGAACCAGATTCATGCTGTTCTTAATATTTAATATTTACCAGGCAAATACTGAACAGCTTGTCTGCATTCTGCCTACAGCAAACAACAATTTACATCTTTTCAAGAAAGGGTAAGTACAGGGGGATTATCTATCTTCTCATTAGCTGAAACAATCATTACATTAGGGCTTCCAGTTAAAACAGACCACCATGTGTTGTTTATCTATAACATCTACTCAATAACCATTTTCTTTATGATTCCTTAAATATATTAGTAAACAGTACTACAACATCCAGATTTTCTCAATTATTTAACATTGCCTTGGTCTTATAATGTTTGAATGCACTATAAAAAGCCCTATAACCTACTAATTTTAGACAGATTTTCCATGGAGCAATACGACAAAATAAACCAGATGACACAGAAGTTCTGTGGCTGCAGGCTACATTGTGTTAAGTGTGTATCATGCTTCTGAAAAGGAAGCAATTCCTATGATAATTTTTTCTTGGACCTATGTCTTATCTCAAAGAATATAAGTAGTATCCTTTTCTGAACAAAACAAAAAAAATTTTTCCTCTAACAGCGCAAATTATGAAATATCAGACACATTGAGTTCGCAGCATTCCTTCTCGAACAAATATTACACAAATTAATCATTCTTGGAATACAAAGACATCTTAAGGATCACAAGTGAGGAGGAATTAAAAAAAATAAAACCAAAACCACGAAACAGCTCCTAATTACAAGAACAATCTTGAGCAAAGCTAAGTATTAACAAGCAGAAGTTACTGCAATATATACCTAGGATGCCTATAAAGAAAAAGCTCTAAATAGAAAAGTGATGATCCATAATGGGCTTGAAGATTTAGCAATAAGTGAGCCCACAGAACAGACTGAAGAAACACAAGCTGTCCAAAGCAATAAAGTTGTGCAACTTTAAAAAAAAACAAAAACAAAATTCTTTTCAAGTGTCCTGCCTTTCATTGCCTATATGACTGAATAGACTAGCTGATACTTTACGACCTTAAGAAGACTGTGGCCAGTGCAAGTTATTTGGGCTCTAATTTAAAATGGCATAAATTTTAATACAGCCACCACTGCATGGTCTACAAATTACTCAGCTTTTTGTTTTCCAGGTACAAGACACTGAATAAATACCCACCAAGCACAGTGGCAAGATATTCTGTGATTCTGGCCAAGAGAAGATGATCTTTGGCACACTAATGGTCAGATGAATTACTTGTGGTCTTCTACCTCCATCATTGCCATGAGGAGGCTTCAGCTTAACATTTAGACCCCAAATATGATGCCAAACAACGCTGCACCTTACACATGAACAGCAAGTTATGATGACAACAAACCTACCCTGACCACGCAGCATGTGCATATATATAGATGGTGTTTAAACTATCACAGCCTTCTTGCACAGGAGTTCATGATCTCCAAGCAATCTTGGCTTGCTTGGTCTAATACACACTCCTCATTCTTTTTCAGTCTTTAAGGATACATTCTATCTGGTCATGTGTGGGGCAGGACAAGACGTCTTGAGGAGACATGTGTCCCCATCCTTCCTTAATGGTTTGGTTTACTAGCCTATAGTATAATTACTTTTACTGTGACCTAGCACAAAGCCTAATCTGTAGAAACAAAAGCATTAAATAGCATTTATCCAGTTACTTTCAACATAAAATCCTCAGTATTCCCACACATTTTACCACTTTCAGTGGAGGAAAACACAGAAGACAAAACTCCAACCAAACAGGGATCTTTCATATTAAAAGTATACAGTTCCTAGTATCCTAGGGTATGAGCCAAAGTCCCACAAAAGGACTGTGAAAGAAATTAAGCAATTCAACTAAGAAAACAGAGCTAGATCTAATGAAAAACTACAGCTCTCTTGCAGTCACAGCTTATTCAACATTTTAAAGACCTCTAACTTGAAATGAAGGTCAAGTTCTATAGGATCCTAGGAACAAAGGATTTACTCAACACTTCCAAAACGTCTCACTATGTTTCACACGTGTGCATTGCTCTGCTAACATTGTGAAGCTTTTAATTCCAAGAGAACACTGTTTAATAAAACTGCAGTTTACTATTTAACTTCTGCTTTTCAGTGCTCCCAGATTTTTTTAAATGGCCTTAAAATAATTAAGTGCACACAGATGTAACTGAATTTTTTTTTCCTCAAAGCAAGGAACTAAGATGAGTTTGACCAGTACTGTGCTCTTAAAAAGAACAGAACACAGGCAGAGATCTTATTTGAAATCACTATGTCTAAACAGTTCCACCTATACTGCTTTTTCCATGTAAAGACATCAGATAAGTAGAAACAAAGTGTATAACACACATGCTGACTTGTGATTCCAACTTTTTTTTGGTACTTTTTTTATTGGTATAAATTTTTTTCCACAATGTATTTAAAACATTTCTATTTCCAGAGGAAATGAAGAGACTTCATCCTACTGTTCCTCCTCTGATTTTTTTTTTTTGCATCATGCTAAATAAATTTTTAGATCGTGTTCCAAGTTTTCACAACTGGAAAACAGAAGTTGAACTTAGAAAATCCTAATCACAGCATCGTTCAAAAAAAATCATTCTTGAAAGCTTTCAGAAGAACTTTCGTAAAATGTCTTTGATTATCCTTTTGATCATATTCCACAAACAAATGTGTACCTGTTTATTTAGTAAAGGAAGATGGTGTGCTTTATATTGAATATATCATGTTTGGTTCTGGTATATCAGAAAAAGAAGAGGTTTGTATAAAGGTAAGACATGAACACTGAGCACAACTGCACAAAGCACAACAATGAACATAATGCTGTAGTACTCGTTTGGTAACCTGTTATTATCCAGGGGACTGCAGCAGTTATTTGGTTCAGCCACTCTTCACCAAACATATAATTTTGTTTCAACATCAGACTGAATGCAAAAGAAAACCAAAAATCAACCTGTGTGTATAATTTAAGACATAAATAGACCATGCTACTAGGTAATTTATGAAGTACACCACTATTACGGAGGAAGTTTAATAGGATACACAATGAGTTAAAAGTATCCACAGTTTCCTGGCCTGTTGCTCCAGCATTCCATCCTTTCTCCCTTCTACAGCAACAGACAAATCACTGCAGACAGTGTGGAAAACCAATTATAGGAACAATGAAACATGCCAACAAACCGTTCTTAGTTTTCAAACCCCACAACTCCCCAGTCTCCAAATCAAGATCTTACCTAAAGGTTCAGACATCTCACCTAGCTGTTCTATTAACCTCTCCTTCTAGAGACACACCACAACATTTTATAGTTCTGCACAGTTACCTTTTTTGGTAATTATTTGGCTTTACTCAACAAAAAGCTAAGAATTAAAAAAATAAAGTCTACAGAAGAGATGAGCTTATATTAATAAAATAGTTATTGAAAAATCACTATTAGCACTTTTCTGTAAGAAATGAACAGCTGTATCAGCTAAAACTATAGTGCTGGTAACTACCTCAATCACACTTCGATGTTCTTGAATCACTAATACACGACACAGGGAACCAACCCCAGAATACAATACAGTGATCAGCCTAATAACCTGTGTTCTTTTTAACTGCCCGCATCTAACAACAACAGTTATGTGGTAGAGCAATAAATTTTTTTGTTCTGAACAGCCACCATATTCTCAAACAAAAACTAAATATTGAACTGCGTTTAATAAGCTTTAAAGCTGATAACTCAATTATACTTTTTTAAAGGGAAATAGGCAAAATAAGACTTTTTTTCTCCTACACTGTTCAGACAATTTTCACCACACACAAAAACTCTACCAATATCCTCTGCTTGGTCTCTCTTAATCTTTGTTCCATAAGAAATGGGGAAATATTGAAAAACATTTTTCTCCTTAACAAGCATCCCTGACATGGAAGTATACTTTTAAGTACTTATAAACATAGTTTGGTTGCAAGTTCCAGTTAACTCTGCCCACCTATACAGGGGATGTGTGTGTCAAGTGGCCTATTAGGCCACCGGTGTTTCTCCAACCTTACAAAGTGAATGACTTGAAAGCAGATGGAAGGGTCCCCTTCCGTAACTGCTCATTTCAAACATCATTCCTACTGGGTATCCCTGTCTGTGACAGTATACTAGAAGCTTTTTTACTTTTAATTTAACATGGGTTTCTATTTTTATTTTGTAATGACAAGTGTCAGAGTTGAACATCGCAAAGGTTGGTTTTTTGTTTTTTTGTTTGTTTGCTTGTTTTTCCTCCTCTTTCCTCAGTTCAGGGTGACTAAGAAGCAACAAGCTACATAAGAGCATGAGATAAACTTAGCAAAGCTAGGTTAGAGTTTTAGTCAACACGGATGGCTTTCAAGGAGCTAATGGAAAGCAAACCCGACTGAAGTTCTCTACCGCCAAACAATCAATTTGAAACTGAACTGTCAGAAACACACAAATTAAATGTATGTCCTTTAAAGACCCCCAAATGTCCAAAACACAGGCTCACAGAGATACATGCATCTGTTTTGCCAGCCTCCTCTCATGTTGCTGTCAAGGAGAATCCTACTCCCTGTTTGGAAGTGATAATTAGAAAACCCACACAGCAGCCAAAAAAAGTAGTGTAACTATGGAGCACCATCACAGTGGTCTGGACATTTAGAGGGTAGGGCCAGGCTGTATTGTGAGAGTGGCCAGGAAGCAACAGCTTGACGGGCTGCGTGTGTGCGTGGGAGACATCTGACCCCTTGCACCAGTCGTTAGTGCTGTTTATACTGGAACCCAAACCCATGAGCAGTCCAAGTCTGTTTCTATCCTGCCTGGGTTGGATGACCCAGACAAGGAAGGAACAAATTCCTGTTCAGAGGTATTTTTAAAGGTTCTACTTCATAAACAGACTGAAAATGATAGCATGCTCAACCTCAAAGGATTAGGTCATCAGAGCAAAAACTTAGCACAGAAAAAGGTATTTTCCTAGCTACCCATAATCCACTGACAGACAATCTTCAAATAAGTCTGTGCATCTTACAAAGCAGTTTCACTGCTGTTGGGACAATCCTCATGTGCTACTTGCAAAGTGTGATGGTTCACAAAAAAAAAAATCCCACAAATACATCACACAACTATCTACAAGTGTACATATTCCACTAAAGTCAGGAAAAAAAAAATCACTTGGTCAATGTACAAGTCATAGTGGATTTTAGCATATAAGCACTTAATGTGTTCAGAAACAAGCCACTGTGAAAGTCCTTTAGAGATAGAACTAGACTGGGGTGCATGCTAAGTCACCCTCACTGACCCACACTTTCCTCCCCTGTGATAGTTTGGAATCTGCACCTGTAACTGGATACCCTTGGAGAAGGCAACACCAAGCACCTCACAAACCTAGATCCATACTACATCTTCTGCTGACCACTTGCTTGACAAAGAAGGACAAGGTTTGCATCAACAGGGAAACCAGCAGCCAAAGTCCTCCCTCCACTCTTAAGTCACAGGCCAACAATCCAACATGCCAGACCACAGGAGGGAGGAATCAGTCAATATAGTCACTCACAATACAGGGTGTGCAGAAGGGAGTGAGCTGACTCCAGAACCATGCTGTGGGAGATTGCAGGACCCAGGTGATCAGTCCAATCATCTTGGCCCACCATCCTGGGAGCTCTACTTGCTATGAAGAGTTGAGGATCCCTATCAATAGACAGAACCCCACAGGTACTGTGTGGGCACATCACCCCAACTGCACCACCAGTAGAGTCAGTTCTTATAGAGGTGGCTTCCTGCCACACCTCCAAAGTAATGTGGAAGGCAGGGGTACCCGGTGGTGATCTCCTAATTGTTCCCACTCAAAGCTGGCCAGACCCTGGGTGAAAACCAGTCAGGAGGGTCCTGGTTGTGGGCATCATCCATATGGCAACTCTCATTCAGGGCTGGGAGTTTAACCCTGGCACTTCACATCAGAAAGAAGTCTGATGTCTAAAGACTGTAGAAGGAAGAACAGAAATACAGCAAATCATATGACCCTTAAACATCAGAGTAGTGTGATTATGTTAAACCATAAGTCTTCAACTTACATCAAGGGCCACAAATTCTGCAGGCTAAGGGCCCTGAAGCTCACTTCTCTGTCCAGGTCCTATGTAGGCTACAAGACTCTCAATATGGATGATGCAACTAAAATAGCAAGGACACAAAAAGCAGGGCTCCTACTCATACAAAGGAAGTTTTTGTTCTCGTTATGATTACTATTTGTGGATGCATAGAGTAAGTATTGAGGCAATTTTCCTCCCCAAAATACTTAAGCACAGACTTACAGCAGAAGGGAATGAAATTCATAAACTGCCCTTTCTATCTTTCCAGAGCTGAAATAAGCAAAAAAAAAATACCCTCTTTCATCCAAAAATTGGCCACATACGGTCTTGTATCCCCTAGGAAATCAAGTAGTCTGAAAGAATCCTTTTGGAGGCAGGATCTCTGTAAGAGTCACACAACCACCAGGCAATGTCAGTTATCCGTCTCCACCTGGTGGTGAAGGGATATTCTGCAGTCGCATCTGGAGGCTGCCCTCAGCGTCCCAAGGGAACAACCTGATGCGCTACAGTAGCACGCCCAAAGAAATTTCTTTTGATAATCTCAGATAAATTATACCTATTGAGTTAGACAGCTCTCGAGGATGCCTGCTGACAATTCACGAGCTGAAGAGAACACTTTCCAGAACCTGTGCAGAGTTCAGTGAAGAAGTGATGAGCATTTCCATTTATTTTTCCCAGCAGTGGCATTTAGAGTCAGGCAGCAATACATTATATGAAAGGCTGGCATTCTGGGAACAGAATTCCACTTTTGGGTAAAGCAGTTCTTGAGCACTGAAACAAATGAGATTCTAACAGAATGCACAAGGTAACTCCTGCAAGCAGAACTATCAGAGGATATGCTACAGACTGCAGGAGACAGAAGTTTACTGCCTGGCCAACAGGACAATGACTCGTCTGCAGCGTGTCTCCTCTGAGACGTTTCCTCATCATAGCAAAGGTGAGGCTCTAACAAATAGATGGAACATTTCCCAAGTTGCTTTTCTGGATGATATTTAACATATTTTATGTTTTAGAGAATCAAAACACACTTCCAAGAAAGCGTGGAAGGGGAAGGCACAAAAGGCCTGGATTTTAAAACCACAATCCCCTTAAAAGGCAAACAATTCCTCCAGCAAATAAAGTACAGCCTGCTACCTAAGAGCCTGGAAGTAGACAGCTGGAACAAAAGTAACTTTACATTACCCAAGTCAGTACACAGAGCTAAAAATCTCATGCATTTAACAGCTAACACACTAGAGCATTCAAAACCATTTATTAGTTCTTAGTGTGACTAAGCTCAGCTACCAAAATCAGTAATGGCCATGTTTGAACTTCTCTCCATAGTCTAACCCAATCCTTTGGATGTCCAGCTTCAATTAGTTTAATTCAAAACTTAATTTTAAAGAAGTTATTAGGACTTGACTTTATTTAAAGCTCCCCTAAAAGTCAGTTGTTCTTACAATCAGACTACTGGGTTTTCTGAGGGTTTCTCTGTTTGGTTTTGGTTTAAAATCAGGTCCAACTGGGAAGAAGCTACAAGGACCATCAGATGGGCTAGGTAGTTTATCAGTAGGTAAATCAAAAGATCTGATAGCTGTTTGTCCAAATATTAGTATTCCTGAGGGTGTTGAAAAATGGAAAGCTAAGGTGCCAGAGTACACTGCTTTTATACTCCAGACCTTTCACTGGCTACCAGTTAGCCCCATTTTGAATATTGTTAATTTCCCACTGTGCTATGTACCACCTTACTTTGGAAACTGCTATTGCATTTTCACAACAGGTAAAACTCACCAGGAACAGATCAGTACTGCTGTCTTTTCTTTCTGAGCAAGTTGAAACCCTGGCAAGCTGAGTTGTCTCCTCCCATCAGGCCAAGACAGGCAGCCGGTCTGCACCAGTCTCAACCTCTGTTGGTTTTGGCTGACACAAAACAACCCCCCTGCACCCTGGCTGTGGCACAGTCATCACTCCAGCTTTCCACATCACTTACTTCCAGAGTTCTCCTGCAAAGTCTGACAGATACCTGTCCACAGACATGTTTCCATACATTCTCAAAGTCAGCTAATCTCACTGTGTTCAAGTGTGGCAACTGCAACACAAATGCTTACTTCACCCTAAAGATGTAGTACTCTTTCCATACCAAAGTCTATCATAAATATTTCCACAATTAACAGAATAGAAAAGCCATTAAGATTTACACTGCTGTTTACATTTCAACCATAAGATAATTTGTCTTGCCCAAGCAACCACAGCATTTTAAAATAAAGCAGCACATTAAAGTTGTCAAAAAAAACTCATTCTGTAAGGTTTGCATTTCTTTAGAAACCCATCCAATTTTACAGTAAACCAGGTTCCTTTACACACCTCAGAAGCTCTATGCTGACAGGAACCCAGTTCAAATGCATAATGTCAGCCAGTTTATTTCAGAGCTTAACAAGATTATTTCTAAGTGCTGTTCTTAAATGTTCCACACACCAGTAAACTAGTTAAGGTATAGGCATGACAAAAGAAATACAAATTTCAGAGACTTATGCTTCACTCAGCCACCTGCACAGTCTTGGCACATTCTTGTACAATTTCATGTATCTTTTTGACATCCCAAGTTCAGGATTACATAAAGTATCTTCAGACGAAAGCTATACCACAATTGTATTATCCATGAGGTGGCTATACTTGAATTAGGAGTGGATAACAAGCAAAAAAAGTTTTCACATTCCTTTTAATCTATGTCAAATTCTTATGCCTTTATGGATGACAGATTTCATGTCTTACACTCTACATTAGCTCAAAAACCATGCATCTGTTTATAAAGTAGATTTGTTCTGCTTTTCCAAGAATTGTTTACAGATAAAATATCCTGTAGTATGCCTAGATGATTCCTGAAATTATGCTTTAAAATTCAAAGACAAAGGCTACAAGTTCAGCTGAAATAAAAAAGGATAACTCCGTTCACAAAGCCCAAATTTCATCCAGAAACCCCTAATGAGTCAGTAAAAGTAGAAAAACCAGCCTGCAAGTAGATTTTTTTTTTTTTTTAGAAGTTAATTTGCTTGGGCTTGTCCCTTTTTTTTAAACCTGAAAAATGAAGATTGAAATATAAACAGCAATTTTTTTACAGCCTGTTATTTTACCATACCTGTGTAAAATATTTTCCATCTTGTTTCAGGACTTTCATTGAGAGGTCAAGAATCAATCGCAGAAATTCCCATGTGGAATCTGCATATAGAGTATGATTTAGAAACAGAACATCACTAGTATATATTCAAGACTCGTAGCATATTTACTGTTTAAAAAGTAGCTATTCTATAGCTTTAAAAAACTCCAACCAAGCATTAAACAGCATTAAAAAAAATGAACAGTAAAACCCCACACAACCTATACACAATGGCAATGACGGTAGAAGTATCTCTTTCTTCAAAGAATTTTTCCAGACATTTCCAAAAATTATAGAGTGGGGAAAATTTACTGTAGTGTGAATTCCCCAGATATGAACGCATGTAATTGAGAAACTATTATTCTGGAATAAGAGTACAGTTTAAAGAAGTCCTAGGCACCTGCCAATTCCCTCTAACATTCAAGAAAAATTTAAAAAATAACCAATGTGTTACTCTCACTCTTTGCCTCTACATTTGCTATTGAAGGGCAAGAATCACTATTACATTTCTTCCAAACTGCCAGCTACTATGCAGCAGAGGGGCAGAAATGTGGAACATCCTCAGAAATTTAGTAAAATTAGAAGATTAACCTTCTTCTGGAGATGTGGAGATTGGAACAGCCGTCAGATCATTAATTACATAATCAAACATCCTTCCTTCTTTGGCATACCTCTTCAGCACAGGAATACAGTCTTCAATTAGAACCTGTAAGAATGAAATACTGTAGCTAGTCCTCAAAAAATCCTAAAACTGACCAGGTAAAAGGAACAAACAGAGACACACAGAAATTAAGAGGATGGGAAAAGTACACCAGTAAACATGTATTTAATTTTAGACTCCATTTTTAATTTTTTACATCATATAAAAAGGAGGAGCAGTTGTAGGAATTGAGAATGACAACATAGCAACATAGGCACCACAGGACTGAACTTCCTAGCTCTGTCACTGATTGCTAGATGACCCCTGTTCCACCTACCAAATGATAACAACAGTTAGCAGTCCCCCAACATACATGTAAAATAAGGTATTTATGTGAAGGTTCACTGGTTCATGCAAAGCAGGACATGACCTGACGATTTTTTGCATGCTTTTTCTAGCTCACACCTGTAAACTAGTATCTGTGAGAGTCTTAAGGAGCAGAAAGAAGATTTCTGTTAGAGATGTCAGATTATAGCTGGGCTAGTTTGTAAACTCTGTCAGATGCAGCACATAAGGACCTTAACTGCAGGGATGCATGAATTTTAAGCGTGGGTTTTGTTTTTTGGTTTGGGTTTTGGTTTGGTTTTAATATACTTGCAGTGTAATAGAAGATTCTGCCTGCAAATGAAAAACACATTCTTAAATGTGCATTACAAATTCAAATGTTCTCAACAGTACAGGACAACTATCTTAGATATGCTTCTTCCAGGTTTTCATCAATTTAAGGAATGATGTTTAACACTGCATCCTTACGGCTATTTTGTCTTCATTTGTAAGCTATGGCAATAAACATTCTCCTATTTCAGATTAAAAGATATATATCATTATTTTTAAGAGGGTTTTGAGATGGAGCGTTAGAATATTTTGACACTAATGTATATTTCCAACATAATTCCCACTACCAGCTACTAAAATACAGATGTGTCATAAAAAAGGAAAAAATCCTTCCCAAAATTAAGAAAAATAAGATGACTTTTCCCCAGCTTTGCCATAGCAGTCCTTCAAGTTAGGTATAAGTGTATCTGAAATATTTCTGATGAAAGAAAACAAAAGTTACCTGATAGCACTCTCCTTTCAGATTGTCTAAGACATCTCCGCATGTTTTCCGCATGTGTTTTTTACACCCGTCAATCACCATTTGGTCAATGTTGGAAGCTGGTTAAGGCATTTTACATTCCAGAAATAACACAGGTGACAGTTTCTACTTCTTCAGAAAAAAAAATCCCCCAAAAGGTGACAGTCACAAAAGAATAGTAAGATGTGTATCCTGGTATACATATTGCAATAGCCAACCTCGTGTATTTGCCTCCAGATTTAGGAAGTGCCTTTTTTTTTTTTTAATGAGTATTTCTGGTACCTTAGGTTACCATTACTGTGAAAGCCTGAGATGTGAACAACAGGGTGGTGTTTAAAAAACCCAAAAAGCTGAACTAGGTTATCACTTTAACCTACATTTTTAAGATTATTTTTAATTTCTAGAAGGGGTACCCCAAAAAAAAAAAAAGGGAAAAATCAACATTTCATATGACTAACAATAGTGTACATTACAAAATATTTGAACTACAGACTACTGAAAACTTGGTTTGTATCAGTATTTTTAATACAGGGCACAAGAGTTGGTCATTCTGCCACTAACACAATTCACCAGCTCCTGACATTCCTATTGATCAAACTTTATTTTGGTTACAGTTTTTGTGTTTTTTTTTTTAAATGGCTTTCTTTAGAAAAACTGAAGAACCCAAGAAGGTAGAACTCAGTCCAAACCACAAATTTGACAGGCCTGTCTTCTGTTATCAAAGAAGATACCAGTCTTATGACAGAACTGCTCCTTTCCAGTTCGATGTAAGTTGCTGTTTATGAGTTATAGTACGGCTTGGGAACTTGAAAGCATGTCCTACATAGTAATGCACAAATAGTCATTGGGTCTCTCTTAGCTGACAGAAAGATTTCATATTAGACCCTATCTCCTTGAATTACAATGTGAGTTAATTGTGCTCAATGCTAAGACATCAGAAAATGCAGGCTGAAAAATACTGGAATGAATGATCAGTCACTTGTCCAAGGATATCTCTACCATAGTAACCATCTTTGGCTTCAGTTTGACTATCTCATATAATATACCTCCATCACCACCTCCAAGGATTAGCACTTCTTTCCCAGTGTAGTCTTCCTTTCCACTGCCCATTATGGCTTGGGTATATGCCAGGTCACTCTCTGCAAGATCTGAAAGGAAGGAAGAGAAAGAGCTGGACAGGAACATTACCAATTAATGAGAAGAATTCAAGGTGTATGAATCCAAAGGTGATAAAAACAGACCAAAGCAAGAGCATCTACAGAAACAACTTCGCTCACAAACAAGTCCAGGTAATGGGAGGCTGGTGATTTACCAAAGCTAATGAAATCCTCCTCAGAATCCCACACAGGATTTCTCTAGTTCCCAGTGCAAACCCAGCAGTGTCTACCTCAGCATTAGGAGGTACTGCGTGCCAAGAAAAGCAGAGTTGTAGAGCAAAACTGTCAGTACTTATGACTTGACATCCACACTTCAGTGGGTTTTTACTTCAGACTAGTGCTGCAAGAGACAAATCACATTTGTGAAAGCACACTCTGGACCACCTAAAAACAGCAACTTAAGATACCCCCAGGAGATCCCTGCACAGGAACACAAGTATGACTTAACACCTAACTGCTGAAGAGCTCTGAAGCATGCCTTCTGCTGACTTGGCCACCATTACCTACAAAGCATGCAGCAACATTCCTAAGCTTTAGTAACATATGTGAGCTACAAGGGCAGAGCTTTGTGCAGCAGCACAGCATGACATACCCCATCATTCTGCCTGGCAATCAGCACTTTGCTTATAAGTGCATGATAACAAAACTCCACAAAGCAGTACTTTAAAATCCCATGGAAGGTAAATGAGTCATGACATACTCCCCTTTGAGGCACACTGTGACAACTTTCAAACAAAACCTCATCTCCATATGAAACTGATGAAAATTTCTGGCTAGAGGGGTGGAATACCTAATTTGATGATTTCCAATATAATTCTAACTGAATTAGAAAATACCTTGCTAATGAATTCAATAACAACACTTTTTAGCTGCCATCTGCACCCAAGTCCCCCTGACAGCTGCAGAAAGCTGACTGAATGGTTAGAGTTATTTCTGGTGATTTCAAAATGCTATAGTCAAATTTCTTCATTACTATGCCATTAGACTGAAATTAGGTATTCTATCCCTAGGACAGCAACATCTGTCATTTACCTCAGTCAGTTCTTTTCAACCTAAGTACTGAGAGACTCCATAAAGCATAATTCTTGATGCCTAGATTTTCCAGCAAACAGCTGGGAGGAACAGTTTAAAGGAACACTAACCCACCTTATTCCAAGTTTACTTTCAAAAATACAATGATCAGCAGGTACAGAGTACCAATAAAAAGACCCTCCCCATAAAAAGCTGGGTCACTCTTCTGACTAACTTTTCAGTTTAACTGAAAATTCCGGAGAAGACAGGTTCAAAAGATGTCCACCAACAAAGCAGCTAAACGGTTTTATACAGCTGTCCTGTGTCTCACCAAGCAGATAATTCCCTTAACAGAATTCCAGGGAGCAGCAGGATTGTCCACACCCACACCACAGCACCTATTTCTTTATATATCTTTAGAATTCCACTGTGTTTTAAAGACCAACAAAGCAGCTTGTTTTGCCATAAAAGAGAAGTCCTCATGAGTTTGGACATGAAACAAACGGGTAAAAGCTCAAATGAAAGCAGCAGAGTAAGCTCTGGTATACAACACTGACTTCTAATCTCCTGTGCCACTTTTCACAGCAAGATGACTTCAGAAAAAGACTTATTTACTCTAGATTGTACACTGGTCTGCCTGTCTGATTGAAGTACTTCATATGCAGGAACAGATACATGTGTACATGCATATAAGTAGCTTTCAGCATCATAACTGTGACCTCTAGTAATCTATTAAAATTGTGACATCGCAAGACAACATTTCCTATGATTTCATGCAAAAGACCTTCAAATGAGATGACACTTACTAACATCACCACTGAGGATAAGAATATTCCCAAACTGTTTTGAATGCAGAATTTTAATATTCTGAAAAGGTGAATCTTCATCATAAACAACTTCATCTATGTCGTACTCCACCAGGCGTCCATCAGCTGTGGGCCAGTATCTATCAATGACACCTCCTCTCAAAATGGCTGGCAATCTAGAAATAAACAAAATAATAAATTACAAAATATTTTTTAAATTTTTTTTTTTTTTAGAAGTGCCCTCTAAACATCCTGTGGATTCACCATAATAAATATTTACAAAAGAGATCTAAGAAAGCTTGCAAGATTTAACACTCAGATATAAGAAACCCATGAGCTGCATGTTAAATATACACAACTTGCAAAGGCAAAGAAAATATAAATGGTTCTTTTTAATGTACCACTTCTACAACTTGTGTGAGAATCTCTACCTTCAGAGGAAATTTACATAACACACCAGCCTCTGCAGAATTGGCTCATAACTAGAAGTGGTCACAACAGAAGAGCAGAGTACAGCCAAAATGCCATGATAAAAATCTCTTTCCACCTTCAGCTCAGCCAAGAAGGCCATTTCTTTGAGATTAGAAGATCTCACTCTTCCAAAGTTGTAGTGAGACATTTAAAATACATATTCAAACAGAAAAAGTGAACTATTATAGTGTTTCAAACTGAGCCAGGTCATCCTGCAGTATTATAAGCATAAACCTTGCCATCAACTCTGCATCAGTTTCAAACATCTGCTTAGATTGTTTCTGGGTTTGTTGTTTGTTTTTTGGTGGTTTGGGCTTTCTGGGAGTAGGGGGCTGGGGAGATAGTTGGTTTGGAATTCCATAGAGAAGTATCTTGGTTCCGACCTGTATTTCACCCGTAAAAACAAACTATATTTGCAATGGCAGTGAATGATCAGAATGATTGCATTCCACTTTAAGCAAAATGTGCAGGCACAGAGTTTAGATTCCACACACACATTTCACAGTTAAGGTGTTGGGCTTTCTTCCATAGGAGTGTAGCAGATGACCAGACACAGACGAGATTCTCCCTCAGCTCCCCAACGACGCTCAGTAAACATTTCTGAAGCTTTCCACCCTCAGAGAGCCGCCAGATGGCAGCAGAGGGGAGCGGCAGAGGAGCCCCGCACCACGCCAGGACAGCGAAACGGCTCGGACAGCTCTGCCAGCAGCAGCAATCCCAGCGGAGCTGCACGTGGGAAGCCAACACCAGGAAGGGTGCAAACCACGCTTAAAAACAAAAAATATCCAATAAGCTGAGGCTGTGTGACAAGATCCATGCAGATCCATTGATCTAAGAGGTTCATCTTTCTAGACTAAGTAACCAAATTTTTCAAGATCACTTCAGGCAGACTTTTTCCTGACCCGTTTTTAACAAGCTCCTATCATAGGGATTCCTCAAGCTCCCAATACTGTATTTCAGTACTAAGTTATCCTCAAGGCGAGCTTCTCCCCCATATACACATACACAATATTATCTATATTTGCACACTGTGCACCAGGTGAGGCTTTACCAGGACAAAGTAAAGCAAGATAACTACCTGTTTCACCTACAACTGTTAAGACACACAAAATCTTCACACATTACATTCCAAATCACTACCACCTCACTTAGTCTTGTATAGCCTCCAGATTACTTTCTGCTATAGAACTTTTAGTTTTTTCCTGTTGTGTAGTTTGCTCCTTAGCTTTACTGAATCTATTTGACTTTAAACTGCTTTCTACTTTTCTTAAACCATCCCCACTTTTGACTATGTTTTTTAAAGCACCTCTTGAACCTTCCAGCAAGCACATGCCTGAAGTACTCCCTGGGTTCAAGGTGCCACTTGCTGCCAGGAAGACAACAACATGGGTTGTGTCACTCCAGATCCCTGGGGTACTCCAGCATAAAAGCTGTTTCAGCAGCAGGTAACAAACCACAATTAGAATCCCTATAGTTTAATAAATAACTTTGTATTTAAGTAAACTGAAGTGACAGAAGGCTTTCAAAGCCCCTTCCTTCAGTTACCAGTTATATTACAAGAGATTTGCTACAAAACTTCTCCATCTTCTTGGCAGCAGGGCCCTGAGCACAAAGGTTCCCCTGGGGTTTTTGCCAGACATGTATAAGGTGTAGCAGGGGCAGAGGTGTGAGAGAAAGAGCTCCAGGAAACCTTTTCCAGGCAGGGTCCGCTATGGGCTTGAGCTTCATTTTAGCTTCAACCCTCACAACTGGTCCCTGCCCAAACTACAAGGCAGCTCTGCCCACATCTGCCCACGCCTTTTGCCAATCCTGAACATCCAGCTTGGTCACAAGAGCTGCCTCAATACTACAGTCCAGTCTGGCAGTCAAAGGGCTGGGACTAACCCTGGTCAGCATAACCAGCCCTGCTCACCTTGCCCATGAGCTGTGGGACGTGGCCTGGAGGGTATGGTTCATGCCCTGGCCTATCCCCTTGCCTCCCCAGCCCTTTCAGCAGTCTGCTCTTGCTTCCTGGTTGAGTTTTCTCCCACCATTTCATGCAGCAAATTAAAGGAATAATCTCTGCCCAAAATAACAATATTGAAGATAAAGCTTAACAAAATTACAAGCCTCACAGTATCTTCAATTCTGCAATAAAACAATTTTTAAATATTGGGGAAACAAACATGTAAATCCATACTCGAGGCTATTCATTGCAGTATAGCTAAGAATAATTGCTTATTATGTTTAGCAGCTATGCAGACAAGCCACATACAGAAGGAGACGTACAAACTTACCGTTTCACCCTTTTTATGTTACCATGAAACAGTTCTTTCATTCTTTCTTCTACTTTGTTAAGGAGCTGAAAAAATAGTACACAAGAGAGATGGAATTTAAAGGTGGTCACTTAATGTAAAGTATCTGTTAAATTAAGCTAACTGGAAGGCAGTAAAAAGTAGCACCTACACTGGAAGGCCTTGAAACATAACATTAGAAGCCTAGGAGTAACTAGTCAGTTAGCTTAGCCTTACTAGCACGAACGTGCATATTGCAGCAGCTGTCATCACTGCCTTTTTAGCTGTCCTCCTGGATAACACAGCCAGACCTTTCAGGCACAGCCAAAGAGGGAACGCGAGAACCCTGTAAGGTTTCATTCCTGCCAAAGTAGTGGCCTATTACCCTGAAATGGCCAACTTCTGGAGCTTTCATATCAGGGATGATGAAATTATTTTTCTGAGGGAAAAGTTTCAATATAAATGCTCTCAAATTACGGAGGGGAAAAAAAGTCATACACTAATACACCAAGTTGCAGGTTAGGCATCACTTCTTCCTCACTGCTCTGGGTACCTGAAGAGACCCAAGTCTTAACCAAGGGTGCCATGTCTCTAGAATTTTTACATCAAAGAACGTGAGGCCCAGGACACGCAAAAGAGAGAGTGTGCATGCACGCACAAGTGTATGTCTCTAAAATAAGTGTTACTACTTCTCATTTGTAAGCAGTCAGGTTTAACTAACCTGGATATTTACAAATCTTTTGCCAAGATATACTTGGACAAGTGCGAAGAAAAGAAGGGCCTCCTCATGCAGATTGACAAGCCTAGTAAGATACACATCAATAAGCCTAGCACGATAAGCATCACATACCTGATCGACTTCTTCTCTTCCTTTTGTATGATCATTGTAGCTCTGCAGATCCACCAACACTAATCCATGAGGGTGAATTCTCAAATTGGCAAAACTACAAAATAGAGAGAGAGTAATGATAATTTTATTATCAAAAAAATAAGAGCAAGTGAGGAAAAAAAAGCCCAGAATGAAGTATCTTAAATTCAGAATGCACGTTTGTTTTTCCAGATGTCTGTAAGTGTTGGCAGTGCCAACGCTGGTCCTACTCTGCAAGTCAATAAGCAGTAAATAAAGTTGTAAGAGCATGCCAGTCAACTACAGAACTAAAAAAAATAAATCAGCAGGCAAGGCAGGGAAATGGTATTTAAAGCAGAACAGCTATGGTGCAAGGGGCAAGATACACTCCTACTAATTCTCAGCTCTTTAAATAAGGCCTGCTTGAACAGGTGTGCTCTCTTGGGTTTGTTTGGCTTGGGCTTTTAACTGAAATAAAGCCTTAAAAGCACAACTGGACACTTTCCTTCTATACCTTCCTTCCCTCTTTTCAAGTTTTCTTTTTAAAAAGAAACTTTATAGCAACTCTTCAGAGAGTATTCACATTCAGAACTGAATAAACATTTATGAGAAACCATAATAGTCCTGGACCAAACCACAGCTTTGACTTGCAGAAATTACAGCAGAAAACTCCCCGATGAATATAAGATGCAAGACAGACAACTCCTACTGCATTCAAGAACTTGCAACAAACAAAAAGGTAATGTTTACTGGGGAAGAACACAAGAAAATAAGAACAGACTAGTAGAGATGATACCCCTTCCACACTGGAAAAGGGAGAAGACAAGAAGAAACCAGAAGGCTAGAAGGGTGTTACATAGAGGAAGGGAGGGGAGGCATACACTGAAAGAGTGCAGAGTAAGGGATGGAAACAGGAATGGCCAGGCAAATAAAGGTATTTAGGGGTGGAAGTTCATTAGTAGAGAACAGAAATCCCAGGTAAACTGTATACAGTTCTGAATGCCCCTTTCTTACTTGTCTGCTCTTATCAACCCATTTTCAGCCTCAAAGGCAAACCAAACTTTGTCTCAGCAAGAATTAGTTTAGGTAAGCTGCTATCTCCCCACCACTCTTACCTTTTTTTGTCCCTTCCAGAGCTCCTTTACCTGTCAGTCTTGGTATAAACACCACCTTTCCCATGGTGGTGGGAACTTTGGCCAGCAAACACTTAGCTGCAGTCAGAGATGAAACACTGAATATTCTGTAAGTGTTATCTGAAGATTTTAATTTTCAGTGACTGTAAAATTGTCGAATGATGAAACTGACCCAAGTGATTCAAGAACAAAAACACTCTTACTGGCTTTGGACAGCTGTGATCTATTGCCATGATGCGTTTACAGTTGACAGAGCCCCACTTCACTTGATTCAAAGGATAAGTCTGGGAAGTTTGGCCTTCCTGAAGACTTCACACACAGGTCTTGCCTTGAGGAGGAAATGCATTTCTATACAACCAGCCCACCGTGCTTCCTCCTCCCAAGTACCTGTGGACTGTCACAATCTTTTAGCGACCCTCCCTACATCTCCGCGATTGCCCACTAGGTGTCCTCCCGACGAGTGTTCTTGATCAGGGACAGAAAGGGCTGTACTCCCAACGGCCATTAAGCAAAACCACGGAATAGCCTTCAAATATGCATTCTCCCCACACCAGGAAATTACTCCTGCATAAAACAAACCACATTATTTTACCCTGACAACAGCATGAACAAAAAATAAAAAAATCTTTGGTTAATTCTTGACTTAACTACCAGGCACAGTGCTGCCACTTAAGAGAACATGTTTATGAGTTAATTAGAAGAACAAGAGTATTTTCAGTATTCAAGACATCTAGAAATGTTTCTCTCATAAAAGCTAAACGATAAAGTGTTCAGGGAGAACCAGCAAACTCACTCTACTGCAATTCTGCCAAAACCAGAACAAAGCAGAGAGCTAACCTGAACTTCAGTAGGTAAACTCTTTACCTTACCTGCATGTTTCAGGATGCTGCATCACACTCACCGTTGACTGACAGTTCAGTACTTTTGACACACGGGCCACTTCATACTTTGCATAGTGACCACAGTATTTTACAGCTTAAGTTCACATTACCATCAGCAACACTAAGACACAGGGAGACCGTGAAACAAAAAAGAGAGAGGGCAGGAGACATACACATTCCACTCCACCTGTTTCTACGGGCTAACTGTGAACTTACAACCCCTTGAAACAAAAGGACTCTAATTAGTTGCTTGCTTCTCCTAGAGTCTCTTCATACCCAGCACCGTGAGCATGGCTACTGTGAAGGACAGCTCTGGAGAAAATCCAACCAGAATTCTGTTTATATGATTTTCATGTCAGCAAGTGTTTATTTTGAATTGTGCCTAACATGAAAGGAAAAAGATAGTCAGGCATAAGTGTAACAACAGCTTTATCATAAGACTACAGGAGATATTATAAAAAAAACCAAAGAATTAAGGAAAGACAAAAGAGCAGAGCTCACTAGATGGAACCACTAGTCACTCCAGCAGGTTTTAGACCCAACCATTCACATGAAAAGGGACATTTCTGGTGAATTCACCAGACTTCGTCCAGGCCCTCAAGAGCTGCAGTACTATAGACAGAAATCAAGTATCTGCAGTCCATGACGCAGCACTGTTATTAAAGGTTTCTGACATCTGACACAGTGCCACAAATATTTATGCTGTTAGAAAAAAAAATCTTATCTTTTTTTTCCCCATATTCCAGGGGTTACTATTTACACAAATAAGCAACAATGACTGTCCCATGACTTGAGTTCGCTTTTAACTTCCTTTCCTACAAGAACCACAGAGCTGTCATAAGATTTGACAGCTGACATTGTCTTCACTTCCCCTGTGACTGCATGAAATACTTGCTCACTACGTGATGTTACTGCCTTTGCTTAGCAGTCTTTTTTTTGGGCGAGAGGCAAAGGGGAGGGCTGCTCTGAAAAACACAACCACAGAACTTTGGGACATATCCTAAGTGGTATGATAGGATTAGAGCACAGAAGCACGACAGACCCATTATGCATTTTATCAATTTGTTATCTCTACTAGAATAGCAAAATCCTGACACCAGAAGGGGGACAAGGGAGGAAGACCAAGAGGATGAAAAGCAGACACCAGGCTGCAGCAATGTATTGGGACAAAAATTCAAGTTCTGAGCATCTGCCTGATAACAAACTTATGGTGAACAAGCTTGAATGAAATCCAAAATTCTCAAAAGAAGCAAATACCAACCCAGATTAGTTATACCTTGGTTAAAAGTCACTTGCTTAAAAATCACTTGGTTGGAAATTAACAGCCATGATAGCTAAAATGCCTGCAGAGATTTAAACACATAGTGAACAGTAGAAGCATACACTCAGAAAAGCAACCAGACTAGTAGCATCAAGGCAACAGCAGCAGGTAAGGCTGAAGCTGAACCCACAGAAGATGTACTAGGCTCAACCATCAGAAAGCAAGGTGTATGCTGGCTTTTACTTTACACTTATACTCCTGGCAGAATGCACGTGAAAGGATGTTTTCAGCATCAGTTCTTATAATATTTGGGAAAGGGCTTTAAAAACCATGATAATATGGTTTCTGCTTTCTACCTACGAAAATACAGCAGAGATTACTTGACAATCCAAAGGATGAGAAAAACAAAACTATGAAAAAAAAATCAAGGTTTCCTCAGAAGTCTCCCCTCCTGCACATCTGTCTCACTGAAAATTTTAGTTCCCGTTCTCAAAATAAAATGCCTGCTACACCCTTGGTATGTGGTTGCATGCACTTTCATAAAAGCAGTGAGAAAAAAGGCTCAGTGAGGAGGGATTCTCGAGATTCTCTCTTTTCTACTAGGCAACAAAATCTGCACATGAAAAGCAGCCCCCATCGTAACAAGGCCCCACTTGTAGCTGCACCTGCATACCTGCCACTTCTAGGGCAGTACTCAAGGTTGTTGTGATTGCATGAAAATGAGTCTCAACTACAGAAACAATTCTATTGAGTGCAGCCTCTTGTCTTGTGTTGCATCCTGCCACCTGAACAACAGGGAACATCAGCTGTTAAGAAATAAATTCCAATTGTACAAATCAAAAAGTAAACATTTCAAAGATTTTGGACGATGAGCACCCTCTTTACTTAACAAAAGAACGAGAAGTATCGAGATCAACACATCCTAATCCTAGTTTAGTTACTTGTACTGAAGGGTAACATTGTAATCCCAGGTATTTGAGAAAGGAGTCCCCACTCTATACCCAAAGAATAAAAGCAGCTAGGCAGACACCTCTAAACCCCTCCTCACCCATCAAAGCTTTTACTCTGTCAGAGTCACTATAGAATAGCAGTTCAAGTATTTGAAAACCAGCCTTCTAATGAAAGTATCACCTGTCAAATTACTCATAAAACAGGAGGAAATCAAGACCTGCATATACTAGGAAATCCCCCTCCACCCAGAAAAAACCACACACTATGTAGACACTTTAAAAAGAGAGCACTCTTTAGTGAAACAATGCTCTTCATCTTAATTACAGAGTATTTTAAGTGAGCATACAGAATTACACAACCATTTTTTCACTATATCATTCTTCCTCTTCTCTTTTTACAAAATAAGGAAAATAAACCAATGAAAGCTACCACAGTTCTAAACTGTGGCTGACTCCTAGCAACTGCTTCTAATTCTTCAGCCCATTTTTGCACTCTGAGTAACTCCATGAATAAAGGACAACATTTTAGCCTGGAACAAAGAGTAAAGGAATGTTCATCCTGCTCTTCTAAAATATGCTGACTAACACAGAAAAGAAAGAAGCAAAAACATTCACCCCTCCCTTCATGGTGTTAACTTTCATCATCATCTCAGTGACATACAAATAAACTTGAACTGGATAAATCTTGCACTGCTGTAAACAGTGAAATCAAATGCCAGCAGGATTATGCTTCTCTAAACAGGAATTTAGACACAGAACAGAAGCTAAAAATGAATGTGTGTACAAAGAAGTCAAAGCTTTTCTAAAAGACAGTCCTCTACTATTGAAACAGCAATTCTTAAATTTCAGGTTTTGTGGGGTTTTATACAACTTCCAGGTGGAACACAACAAAAGAGGGTGCATGAATGCACAAAGGATAAGAAAAACCCCAGTAGCTGTATACAGTAAGTAACAGTACTGTCTCATAATCAGTGATGCTATTAAAACAGAGTATTACCTGAGAAGATATTCAATTTCCAAACATTAACTTTATTGATTTTGTCGTTGCTTTAGATTTAATAACTTTTTTTAATCTGTTAATATATACTGGGCCCTATGTGTCTGTACAAAGCATCGTATATATTAAATAAGAAAAAAAGTTAGGAATGGTAAGTCTTTTACTGTCCAGTCTAAGCTAGACTAAGGGGCACTTGAGTAAAAGCATGCTGCTTAAGGTGACCCTAAAAACAATCCAGGAGTGATCCAAAAACACACCGCTCAGAAAAACAAAGCTACTGGGGCCCCAAAACTCAAGAGGCAAGAGCTTCTCTCTTGTACGTGCTACTGTGCCCCAAACAGCAGGGGGATTTGCAAAGCAGAGATGGATGTATCCATCCCCACCACTACAGACAGGGCCTTGACCAGATCAAGGGAGCCATTTCCTGCCCGGTTCTAGAGCTATGTGTTGACAACCCCATTAGTAAATGTTTTCAGATGAACTTCCCTCAATTAGCTTCTTTGTCAGCGTAAATCACAAAGTAAATCGACCAGGTAGAGCTGCTACATGTGACTTTTGCTTGCTTAGCTTCAGACAAAGGAGAACGGGGCTCTGTTGCTTTGGGAGGGACAAAAGGAAAGCATGGCTTAATCCCCAAATCAGCTCCAATTCGTTTAACAGCCACAGCCCTCCACGGGCTGGTCACACGGTATCTTTGTCAGTGACAAAGTTCTGTCAACAGCAGCACCCACTATTCAACAACCCTTAGCACGGGGCACGGGAGCAAGCCACAGGGCTTATCTGTGCAGACCTTGGAATGCAGATGCTGTTTATCAACATACTACTATCTCATCTCAAACATTTTTTCCTAGAATCAGTACCCAGCTTGTTACAGCAGCTGCAAATGTTCATCTTGCAATGCCTCAGTCAGCTCTGGAGATCTAAAAATGTGGTTGTGTGTGCATACTCACAAATCCTCTACTCAGCACCAACTCACTTCTTTCATCCTGGGGTAACTTTTGTGTCCAAGTAACACCCAGTCATCCTTAGAGGAAACTGTTTATGACACACCCACCCTTCATGGTAACTTTTTTCTGCTTTTTACTAATAACTACTTCATTTCCAGAAGTAACACCGCTTTGCAGGGAAAGAACAAGAAAAGTTTGCATGCCCTCGCTAATTTCTTCTTAGTTATCAGATAGGATTGGGGTTTTTTTTTAAGTTAGCATAATCATCTTATGATATTTTAGGTGTCGAAAATGAAATGCAGACTTAAAATTGCTAGTATTGAAATAAAGCCTATGCAGTTAGTATCAAATTCTCTACAGTCACAGTTCATTCTTGCCACTCTTGAAGTGTTTGTTGTTAACTGTCCAGTCTACTGGTGTTTACGGTGTTCACATCTTTATTTCAGTTAACTGAAAATACATCAACTGACATTAACACAAATCTGCTACTGAAGGCATACTTCTGTTACTATACATATTAAAGCCTGTACATATTCAAAAGTATATGCAGTTTAAGTGGGCTGAAAACTCAAGAAAGCAAGACTGCTGAGGTCTCAAATCACACACAAAGTTCTCCTGCACATGCTACTGTTCCCTAAATCAGGGTTTAATGGAACTAGCAAAACACAGAAAACACTCTAGTCCACACCACTACAGACAGTAAGTTGACTAGAAAAGTGTAATTTCCAGGGGAAATAAATCCAGTATACACTGAAGTTCAGATAGCAATGAATATACCAAGAGAAAGCAAAAAACATTATTTATTCATTCACATGTAACACTGCACCAGAAAAAAAAAAAAAAAAAGTCACTTGCAAGGAGAATATTAAGCTCTTCTGTGCACTCATTCTTCAATTTTGAGGCTGCATCACAAATTGCAATTCCTTGTTAGGTTTAAGAGGCTCTCCTGGATAGTTTCCCTTAAAAGCTCAACTATTTCCAGACCTATATCATATAAGAACTTGGAGAACTTATTTCATAACGGCTGAGTCTTCACTAGCAAATGTGATTTTGAACCGAAATTGTGAATTTAAATTAACTTTGTTACCATTTAACATTAAACTGACAACAGTAATTTGACATTAAATCCAAGCTCAACTAAAATTTTTTTACAGTTAACTGTATTTCTGTTGTGGAGCCTATTCATGGCTGGATTAGTGAATGTAGATGATGCTCCTTTGTGCACTGTAATTTACCAAGGATAGGCCAGGTTCCAGCACCTGGGTATTTATAGGAAATCAGGGAGACCTCTACAATCTGACTCCTAAAACACATGTCAAATCCAGAGTGAAAGAGCAAGTCAACCAGCCTATGAAAATCAGGAAAGGCAAAGAATGGTACTGCAGTAGTGGAAAGCCCATTCACACCTTACATGAACCTCAGTATTTAGGGCATCTTTAAGTCCACATTTTTTCCTGAAATTCAGTATTCTCTATCATATTTCTGAGTTGAAAGGATGAACAGCACTAGTCTAAGACATCTACCATAAATACTATTGAACAGATGAGAACCAGTACTTGACTACACTGGTCACACTGCCTGGATGGCTCAAGGAGCTGAACTCCCCTGAGAACAGGTAGGCCACATCCACACTGAACCACCCAACCCCAATTCTCACCACGGCCTATAATGTAGTCCTGTGGTCCTAAGACAGTGAGGTTTCTCTCTCAACCTATCAACTACCATACCAATGCATATTAAGTGACAATAGGGCTCTGAAGTCACCAGAGAAGTATTCTACATCAAGGTGACTGTATGCCCTGAGGCATGAGGGCTGCCTGTGAGAAAACCAAGGTTACTTGGTTACTTGATACAACTGTGTGACTGCAGCAGCAGCTCAAAGCACAGAGCCTCACTGACTGCCTTTTGAGAGAGGCCTGGAACAAACCAACCCAGCACCCTACCAGCTGGCAAACCGTTAGTGTAGCCCTACAGAAGACATCACAGAATGGCTTAGGTTGTAAGGGACCCTAGAGATCATCTAAGCCAACCTCTCTGCCATGAACACCTTCAGGGAGGATTCACAACCTCTCTGGGCAACCAATTCCAGAGTCTCACTACCCCTGTACTGAAGAACTTCTTCCTAAGATCTAGTCTAAACCTACTCTCCTTCAGTCTAAAACCATCTCTCCTTGTCCTGTTGCTGCACACACTTGCAAAAAGTCCCTCTCCTGCCCTCCTCTAGGTTCTCTTCAGGTATTGGAAGGCAGTTGCAAGATCCACCCAATCTTCTCTTCTCCAGGCTGAACAATTCCAGTGCCCTCAGCCTCTCCTAACAACACAGATGCTCCAGGCCCTGAATCAACTTTGTGGCCCTCTTCGGGACAGCCAGGAAGCAAGATGGCAGTCTGCAACAGTATAGATGTCTCAGTAATTGCCACTGCTCCCCAGCTCTCCTGCACAGTAAACAGTTGCAAAAGGTATCTAGAATCAAGACTAAACTTAACAGATCCTTCCTTCTTTCCATTCAGGAAGGCCACTAGGCCTACCTCCCCATCTTACCTTCCTACAGCTGTAAGAATACTGTCAACTATCCTCTAGTGCAAAAACTTAAGTTGTATTTAGCAGTACAATGAAAACCTGGATGATTCAAAGTGTCATGTTGCCGAAATGCAAAGGATCAACAACAGTAAAACACAGGAAAAACACATTTAGAATCAGTATGAATGCTCAGCAATTGCTGAAGCTCATCTATTGCACATGGCTTTCAGGAAACAGCACACTGTTCTCCACACTCCCCCCCCCCCCCCCCCCCCTTTCTATTTACTTGAAGACTGTTCTGAAAAGTGTAATAAAACTGATTAGTGGTAGATTTTGTTTATTTATAGTTCTCCAGAATACTGAATTCCCAAGCCTATGCTCAAAGCAACAAGGATATGCCCAAAGGAGCTCTGTTTCACCATGGAAACTGGCAACTTGACCAACTCTCTTCTGTTCACATGAGTGCACAGCTCACCACTGCACAGGTCTGTCTCTCCCTCCATTAATTCCTCCTCACCTCTCCTACAAAGGCATCTCAACTTTTACATCCTCTTCTCCCTCTTCAAGCATTCATTAGTATTATACTCTAGCACTTGAGGAAGACAGTAGGATTCACAGCAAGTATTTTCAGTTGACAGCATAGTAAGAAATCAGCCTAGGTACTTTAAATTTTCGTTTTATAAGGACCTGACTCAAAGATGCTTCTAGATGTCAGTTCAGTTATCTTCTGGAAAAGAACTTAATGACTGGGAGAGTTATAAACACAGGACTAGACTCATACCAGCTTGTTACCCTAAGTCAGGCCACAATACTTTAACTATATAGAGCTGTACATACAGCTAGGTTCACACACAATAAATCATACAGAGACTCAAATTCCAGTAGGCAATGCATTCACCTAGGATCTATATCTCCCACAATGGGAGAGAGAACCCATATAACTTAAAGATTCTTAAGCAATTCTCATACATTATGAGTGTGGCCAACTGAACTGCCTAACAAGACACCTGGAAGAGAAGAGCCAACAAATTAAAGCTTGTTTAGCTTAACTCCAATCCTGAAGAACACCAAAGTAGAGATTTCAAAAAGAACAAAAGAAGCAACTGCCATAATGTATGTCAAGAACAAACAATTGAATAACTACAATAAAATTACAGTAGATACCAAATAAGCCAGATAAATGTATACAGTAATCAACTAGCCCTGACACTGTGAAGTAGCTTCAGGAAATAAAGTCAATGTGATTTTGCTTACCAGCTTGTCCAATAATATTCTGCTTACTTGAGTGTCACTAGTGATACCAACCACCTTTGTCATGCTGGCAGTTACTTCAGGAGATGCTTAAGAATTTGAAGGGTATAATGAAGCGTTTAAAATTGCACAGAACAAGATAAGAGACAGTTTTTACCATTCACATTCTAAGGTTAGATTTGAACATGTTCAGACATATTCAACTGTCAGAAGAATTAGAAATACATTTAACTGACTGAAGTTGTCCTGCATCCAGAAAGACTAGCCCTGAGACCAAGGCACCATACAATGTTACTGCAGCAATACAGCCCAGACAGACTAATTCAAGTCCTCTGATAGCCAAACTGCAAGATGACAGACAAGATTACCCATAGTATTCTGCTTTATTTTAGTCACTTCATACCCAAGGCTAGTAAAAGAACAGTTTGCCATGCTTGCACCCCAGGAGATTCAATAGAGGGAGAAAAATATTTGTAAGGGAGGACAGAAAGGATGTAATCTACAGGAAGCAAAGGAAAAATCCACTCACCTGCCATTTTTTTTAATGTAGGTTGCTAAATAACCATGGTCTTCCCAGTTATGAACTGTTTCTGTCATTCCCTGCTCCTGAAAAATGGGCTGTAGAGCTTTAAGAACAGCATTGCAATCAGCTGTAAGAGAGAAAAAAGTAATCAGCAAATATTATTTTCCACTCAAATCAGTCCTGGGTTTTCTTAGGGTTTTTGGGGGGTTTTGTTTGTGTGGTTTTTTTAAAGGCTAACAGTTTTTGCTGGCAGCCTGGAGTACTTTTTCCTTTGAGTTCCATCTGAACAATAGCTTTCACATACCATCTCCCCTCCTCCAGTCCCAAAGATATTCCTCAGTGCATGAAGATCTAAATTCTCTTTAAAATCAATCTTTACCCCTGAGCAGAAGTATTCATCTATAGGGGATGTAGAAAGAGTATTTTTACTATGGTTACTGTTGGTCACCTATTTTATCACAATCCAGGCAAGTCCTTACTCATGCAGTTTAAATTGCTTAAAAATACACATACAACAATCCCAGGAAGAAACCAGAGCACAGGCAAGAAAATTTGGTAGTATCCCCTGTTTTATGACTCAACATTTTTTCAAAGACATTGAAAACTAGACAGGGCAAGCTACCCTATCCCCTGTGCCCTATAGAAAGATCCTTTTTCTGACACCCAGGACAGATCAGGCCCCCAGCTGAAGACTTCATGATGCTATCTATAGAAGAGACCTCTCACTTGAAAAAGCACATAAAATTCACTTGGAAACGTCTAAAGAAGTTACTCTGGTAATTATCTTCAAGAGCAAAATGATATTTTGTCCATAAAGGTATTTATTCATTCAGAATATTCTGATTTCCAATGACTCAGGCTTGCTACATGTACTTTCGTGGTTTAGTTTGGTGGTTTTTTTTAAAAAACAAAACAAAACAAAACTTGATTACAACAATTTTAAATGCCCCATTCAAACAAGCATTTCAAAAACAATTTCCAGGTTTTTGTCAGTTGATTTTGGAACTGACAAGGCAAGTTAGTGGAGGATGCTAGTAAAGCTGCACCTGCCAGAACAGGAACAAAACTGCAAAGACTATCATGACAAAGTATCAAAATATTAATCTGCAGGCTTGTCCCAGTGAGGCAAGTATCATTTTTTGCTTCACAAAGACAAAACTAAGCCACTGCAGTAATGCAACATGTCAATAAAGTAACCAGGATGTAGCATCAGAAATCATCTGGTAGAGCCAAATTGTGGAGCCACAGTTTAAAACCAAATGCTGCAGCACTGACATATTGTTCCTCCTGCCCTGAAATAATCAAGAGTTATTCCCAAGGTAACTATTTTGTTTTATTCCCTGTCCCTAACTGCATACACCTTGGAAACCAGTAAGCGTAGCCTACAGACACAATCAACAGTAGTTTCCAGGATGTCAGTGATTTGAACAAGCTCCAAATAAATGCATGGGGGAAAAAAAAAAAAAAAAGTCAGCTCCTCTCATCTCTACACAACTCCAAAGTAGACTAAACTGAAAATCTAATTAATTGAAATCTGTGCTTACCCCTCCATAAAGCCTGGACTCTTATCCCCATATGTTTTAACCACAGACTGAAATAACAAATAAAGCATTTGCTTTACTTTTCCTCTACACAAAGTCGAGAGCAAGCCAATTCTCCAATATCTTGCCAAGGATATTTAAGTGGAAAGGCCCTGCTTCTCACTGCTCATACTATCTGATCTTGAATTTGTGTTCTGAGATAAACATTTTTCATCTTCTACACCCCACTCATTAACTCCTCACGTTGATAGTTAGAGGGAAATAGAACCAACAAAAAGTACGTACTGTTGGACAACAGTGAATGGTCTGCTGCTTGGCCCTTTCTCAGTCAGTAGCGCCACTGATGATTTTTACCCTCACTAATGAAACACACACACCACCTTCCCCCCCAGCCCACTATCACTACAAAGTCTTCCTCCCCCCTTATACTCCCTTCCCTAAACTCCTGTCAAAATCTGCAACATTTGTACTAATAAGTTTTTATACTTCCTCCCCTCATCAGTCAGGTACCACCACAGCATAGACAATAAAATATGCATTCTGAGCCTTATTTATCTGCCCAGTAACCATGGTCACAGGAGCAGTAAGTGAGCTGACAATCAAGTAACAACAAAAGCATAAAAGAAATGGGGCCATAATTAGAGACACAGTTCTTAAGCTCATCTGTCTCTGCAGCTTTGCACTGGGAAGGGAACTTCTCACTGCTCGCTTTAAGCTTGCAGCTTCTGGCATGCACCAGCACAGTTTTGGTGAGAGCAGGAGCAGCTGCTCCCATGCCAATACATTCACACCAGTGTGTCACTTCAGACATGTGGTCCCCTCTTGCTTGGCATTTACTTCCTTGCCCCACATTACCTTCTGCCACATCTTCCACAAAACCCATGCTCATTTCTTCCCCTTACTTATTTCTGATGCTACCGCCACAACATTAAGTGAGATTTCATTTAATAATGCATGTCATACCCCTTCCAGGCCAGCAAATTAGCATGAAACCCAAAACAAGCTAGTACCTAACTAACGCCCAGACGACTTCAATTCTGCAGCTCCTGCAAGATATTTAAGTGGTAAGATGGTGAACAGACTCTGGAAGAAAAGCTTATACCACATTTAGCTTATCTGCTTTTAAGAGCTTCAAGGATTCCTGCTAGGTGTGTTTTGGCAGAGACCACAGGACAAATCATCACTGATACAGTTCTGCTCCATGAACATACTGACCCCTCACAAGCTGCTCATCACTCGGAAACAGATTTCTTTGCTAGGCAGCCAAGCAAAAGCCTGATTGAGTTCTTATTATGCAATTAACTTTAGGAAATTAAAACAACAACAACATGCTCTTTCATCAGGTCTCCTTTTGATTATACCACACAAGATTTGCCTTGGAGGGTTAATTAATGCTCCAGCTTTGAAGACTCCTTTTTAAAATGTTTAAGGCATCAGTGGTTGCTTGAAGGTATCAGGAAGTTTCAGTAATCTCATGATCTCTCACCCAAATCCACTTGCCACCACCTCACTCCAAGCTCAGATAAGCACCAATTAGTGAAATGGACAATGGCGATAAGAACAACAGGAACACCTTGGAATCTATATAAAAAAATGTTAATTCAATTAGGGTTTTTTTTGTTCTTCAGGAACAAAGGAAACAAACGCCATTATACATACATGAAATAGTGTTGTAACTACTTGATGATTATTTGCTAGAAGGAATGAAAAGACCCAGAGTTCCAACTCTACAGAGCAGAAACAAGACACTGCATATAAGATTTGAGATATACATATTTCTCAAGAGAGTTAATGCCAAGTTAATCCAGACAGTTTTGGAATCCCAGTACACTTGAAGAGATGATTTGCAGCAGTTGCACACCTTCCTCTGAAATTTCAGGAGACAAGGAGCCACTGTCTGACAGTGATTTGTGAACATTAGCACAGCTCCAAGTCCAGTTACTGTAAGCATCCAGCCTGGCCTCATGAATAACACTGGCTACTTTCACCCAGATACTCCCAACACTGAGCTCAGTAATTTGCTATGACCCAGGCTATCTCTAAAAATGTTCTGGTTTAAGACCTCCTCATACCAGAGGATTGACAAGATCTTAGTAAACTGTGGGAACAGATTAGCTCTCATTTGAAAATATTCACCCTGTTTCTGACTTCATTTTTTTTTCTTACACTGATTTTGGAGTCTCTCACTTGCTAGAGGAAATGTAACATAACCAAAACAACAGGACAAAGCACTTATACATGCTTCAGCATCTCTGATGTATTTTTCCCTTGGTAGCTACACTCCCAATAAAGAAAAGTGAAGGACCAAAAAAAACAAAAGTTAACTGCTTCATTAAGAAGACACTAAAGAGTTACTGTACACATTAGGAGCCAAAATGCAGAATATTCTAATAGTAAATAGCAACTTGAATGACTAGCGTATTGTTTCAGTTCAAAGCTGTACAAATCACTCCAATATATTAAGTCATTGTGTTGTGCAAGTGTGAAATGCTCACACATGGGCTCTCTCTCCATCAACTCCAGTTCTTCAAAACCTCACAGGAAAAGGAAACATACAAAGATGAAGTGGGAGGGTGTAAGATATAAGTGATGAAAGGAAGACACCTGAGAAGAGATTCATTTCTAGCCAGGTAAGGTCCCTGGGGTAGCTCAAGCGGAGGGCAGCAACAGGATGAGCCTTCAACCTGTTGGAGCTGTATACCTGACTGCTCTGGCACTGAGCCCACCCGAGTCAGGGCAGACCACTCTCAGTGCCTCCCCCCACCACCACCCCCTGCTCATGCAGTAACCAGGCTTACAGGTGTAGACTGGTCCCTCTCATCCATAAACTAACCTGAGTTTTTTTTCTCCAATGCCAGTACTTATTTCTATCTTAATCATAAAAAAACCTCTAAAATTAGGGGTGTGCTGCAGCAATGCTTCACATAAATTTTAAAACTGAGACCCAAGGAGAAGCTTAAGGCTCCCATGCCTTTACTTCACATGTCCTAGATTTCCTTTAAGCACTAAAACAAATGGAACAATAACAAAAAAAAAAAAAGACAAAAAGGTACAAGTTTATGGAAAGCAAACAGCCTCATCCTACTAGCTCCTTCCCTCCCACACACATGGAACTATAGAGCAGTGGATAATAATCTGCAAATAACTACTTAGCATTTTGTCATCAACTCCTGCATAGCAATCTTATTCTTAAGACTTGGAAATTTAAGAACAGTATTCCTTTTGCCCTGGTTAAAAGTATCCTCCTGCATGGAAAATGCAGAGAACACTAGTGCTTGAAAGAGACTATCCAGGGAAGTTTCCACAGAAATATTACAGGCTCAACTGAGAGTCTGAAACAGTTGCCTAAATTGGCCCTTTTCCTCCCAAGAAGGAAAGGACCCCCTCCAAGCACACAAAGCTACTGCTTTCATCACTCCCCAGGACAAAGCAGCTAGCTTTTGCCTGATATGGTAACAGATGCAAATGAAAAACAACTGGATTTAGCAATACACACTTTCCAGGTGTTAAGTCTCCTATCAGAAACCTCCCCACACGCAGGAAGAATCCTTTTTCTCCTTGCCAGTTCTGTCAAAGCAGAAAACAGCAGGAAGCAGAAAACTATACTCAAATTATTCCTTTCATTTTGCACTTGTGAGAATTAACCTCAACATGTGGACTTATACACAGAAGTCAGCAAATTAGGTATGGCATAAGGCCTAATAAAGGGGCAGTGGTTGGAAACAGTCATCTACTGTTCACCGATCCACAATAAAAGCGATCGAGTTCCTCTGTGCACTTAACCTTCTCTTCAGAAGAATGAAGAGTAAGAGCAGAAGCTTTTTTTCATGAAGAGCTGCCACCAAACATCCTCCACAGTCCTAATCTGATGCTGACAGCTACATACTGAATACAGGCAAATCAAGCTTATCCTGTGCCACAACAGCAAGTGCATGAACTGACTGGCACATCCACATCACCACCCAGGGGAGCCAAGCATCCTCGTGGAAATTACAGGTAACTCATGAACCACAATGAGCTCTCTCAGTACTAAAGATATGCAGCTACCAACAAGAGAATTCAACCCTCGTTTCTTCCTCTCCTGCACTACCACCACCTTCCTATCAGTTCAGATTACTAAGAACACACACAAAACACACCCACATAACAAATCTCTCTGGCAGACACCAGAAGCCCTTAAAGCATTTCTGAAAGCATAATAGTTTTTCCCCTTACACTTCGTTAACTACTCTACATTCCTCTGGCAATAATGACCTGCCCTCTCTTCCCAATGTTCTGTGCAAGTTCAAGGCAGCCCACCTCTTCTCTTCCCACACACACCCACAGCTGCCAGCCAGCCACCTTTTCCCCAAAGCATCCACCCAACTAGGTAACTAGACTTCAGACATTCTTCTGTGTTGACCAATGCCAAACTAAAGCTGCACTACCTCCAAACAGGGCACACCCATCTTCCCTCATTCCTGCCTCTTCCTTTACACTCATGCACTAGACTCAACCAGGGTGAGTAGAAGGGTGGTGTGAGAAGCATCCAAAAACCAACTCACAACATGAACTTTAAGCACTAGTTCTGACACAAAGAAGCAAAACAGAAGGGTGAGAGAGTGCTTAAGTCAGCGATGTGACTACACTCCCTGTGCAAGCCTGTAGAGTTCACCTGAGGTCTGACATTTCTACTCAAAAGTCAATTCCGCGTGCATCCCTCTGGTACAGCCAGGTCAGGCAGCGCCTGCAGAAGAGCAGATGTTGGAATTGACCTCTGGAGACTGTTTCACCCAAGCCCCTGCTCACAGCAGGATCAATGACATCAGGCTGCTTAAAGCACAAGCAATCAGGTTTTTGCTGTTTCCACAGATTGAGACTCCACTGCCTCACTGGGTGATCTGTTCCTGTGTTCAACCACCTTCACAATGAAAAGTGTTTTCTCATGTTCCAGTCAAGTTGCATGTGTTTCAATTTGTGCCCAGTCTTGCCCTGTTACACACACCTCTGAAGCAGGTCCATCCTCTCTACCCCCACCATTAGTGGTTTTTTTTAAAACATATATGCAAAAAACTGACATGGTCCTTGGGGCTTAGTGGTGGACTTGGTAGAGTTTAGTTAATACTGGGCTGGATCTTAAAAGGTTTTTTCCAACATAAATGATTCTGTGACTCTATACAGGCAAGATCCCCTGAGCTTCTTCCACTCCAGGCTGAGCAGTCCCAGCTAATCTAGCCTCTTTACATGACAGATGCTCCAGTTCTTTAATTATGTCCATAACCCTACACTTGGGTCTGTGCCAGCAGGACCATGTCTCTCTTCTACTGGGAAGTCCAACAATGGACCCTGCACTCCAGATATACCTCTTTAGGGCTGAGCTGAGGGGAAGGATCCCTAAGCTGAAAACAAAACTGTCCCTAGCCTGCTACTTGTGTATGGGGTCATTCTTCCCTGGTGCAAGACTTGCTATTCCCTTTGTCTGAACTTCATTGGGTTCCTGTAGGCCAGAAGCACATCACCCCTCTCAGCTGTGTCATCAGCAAGCTGGCTGAAGATACACTGCCCTGCTGCTCAGGTCATTAATGAAGATATTAACATGCACTTGCCCCACTATCTACCCCTCCTTGAGTACACTACCACTGATGGGCCTCCAGGTGAACCTTTTGTTGCTGTGGTTCAGTGTTCAGTCCAACAAGTTGTTGGTTTCTTTAGCTTGTACTTCCACACTTTGTCCATGAAGATGTTATTGGAAACAGTGTGGAAAGCTCTGCTGACATCTAGATAAACAGCAACCATTATTCTTCCTTCCTCAATCAAGCCAGTCTTTTGGCCACAGAATCTTCAATCAAGTGGGTCAGGCATGAACCCTAGTTTGTAAATCCATGTTAGCAACACCCAAACACTTTCTAAGTCCTCAACAGGCTTGGAAATCTGTTCCAAGATCGTCTACCCCATCACTTCTCAAGGTATCAAGATAAAGTTGGCTGGCCAGTAGTTCCCTGGATCTACCTTCCTGCTCTTTTGCAGACAGGAGTGATACTGATTTTCTTTCAGTCTCAGATTCTTTGATCAGATGGACTAAAAATCATTGCAGGGTCATTCATCTGCAACAAACAAGGAACCTGGTCCTGGGTAAAGAGTAACACACACCTTCCACAATCTATACCTACCTTCTTCCCTCACCTTCCCCACATGCAGAAATCTCCCACAGTTGACTTGTTTTCCCTCTGTCACTCACTAGAATGAGGCCTGTGAAAGCATAGCTTCAGGCAAAGTTATGCAAGGGGGAAATACGAAAAGCTGTTTCAACTTTTAAAGACCACTTTTAAAAAGCTGAACTTTTCCTTGAAGTCTCACCAACACTACTATAACTTTAGTAGAAGTAAATAACACAGACTATACAGGGGCTTTCAGATGACATGAGCACAAACATTTTCTAAGATAGCTCATACAGTCATGTATCACTTCTGGAGTAAGTGCCACCTTAAATTTGTCCAAATCTCCAAAATTAATGTCCTGAGAACAGAGCTACACAGACACTTTCACCTAGTCCTTTCTATACAATAAAAATTCAAGTTCAGGTACCCTACCAGCTGGTCATTACTTAGAAGACTGAGCAAGACTTCAGTCAAAAGCAACTGTGTTGACAACGAACAGGAATGGCTGTGCTTCAAAATTTGGCAAGCAGTACAAAGTGCATGTGTACATAAACAAAAACATCATTTCCAGAGATGCAGGCTTAGTAAGACAAAATCACCTTTCTCTACTTCCTCAACTGGTTTTGGG